>NC_057799.1:106107031-106407031 GCF_018294505.1 Triticum aestivum | reverse complement strand
ACTCTGTGTTTTTGTCCTTCATTTCATCATGATGGCTATGCTGTTGCTCTGTTATGATTATACCTGAGTACTTATTCCGCTGCAAGTAGTTCTTCACTTAGGAATTTCCTCACCCTGAAATTCCTCAGAGAAGAATTCTTAAAAATCGCCTATTCACCCCCCTGTAGTCGACGTAACGCACTTTCATACCTTATGAATACGACAGCATGTTCATTGTTACAAATTTAGAATAGATAGTATGTCTATAACCACATCATTGCTATATGTTTCTCTCATTTTCTAGATTTTTATGACCACACATGTTATTGTTAGAGTTGATATGAGAACAATTGGCATCTAATGATTGTTAGAATAGATATTATGAGCATAACCTCATGATTGCTATATGTTACTCTCATTTCCAAGATTTTGATAACAACGCATGTTATTGCTTAGAGTTTATATGAGAACAGTAGTAAGTGCTATGGTAGAATATGGGTAGGCTCTGTCATAGTTGTTTCCCTCTCATTGTTACATGATGTTTGAAGCATGACATATTGCTAGAATATGAAAGCCATTGGCTTATTTTTTTAACTTGGGGTATGATTATGACCACGACATTGCAATTCTCCGTCTATGATACGTGCCACTGTTATAATAATCTTAATTCCACACATACTCTGAACATGAATTTTATTTTTGTCCTTTTGGTCTCCAATTTGAATTGTTGCAGCAGACGCAAATGCGGTGGCCTTCATGATTCCAGGACCTGGAATCATACCAGCCGATGGGTGGTGGTTTATCGCTCGTTCAGCTGACGACGGTCATTTGATGCTCATTCACACGTGCCAAATTGACCAAACCATTACATCAAACCACATGCAGTACAATGCTTGGGGCGTTTGTGACATTGATGGCTATGGCTGGTTCATGTTCGAGAAAGATCCTAGCTCCGTTAGGCCAGGCGTATTCAACTGGAGGCGGGTTTACAACCCCGGCAACCACTCCATGTTCCTCGGGCTCAATTATCCGATCATCCAACCAATCATCGATCATATCACCGACGATGATTACCATGCTATGCAACTTCCATTTGCCAGGGCGGACTGTGTTTACACATCATACCATGGGTTTCATGAATCACCATATCCAGAGATTCGTCGACACAGGTTGTTGCCAGATAATCTTGAGTGTGTGAAAGGCATCAAGCTTCCATGCGATGGATGGCTTTTGCAAACCCAACATGCGGCGATGTGGTTCATGCCAACAGCAAATATGCACAACTTGATTCGTACTAATATCTAGACTGAGCCATGTATTCTGCTGCTGTAGCACGACCCTGTTTTGTTGGATATTATGCACTATTGTTAGTTTGAAGCACTCCTCTGGTTTGAAGGATAGATACCTTTCTGGGATCAAGTGCATCCTAATTCACCTGTGTAGGATGTACTGATAATGATGATGATGGACGATGGATCATATATATCAATTAGGCTTCAAGTGCGTACTTGTTAGTTAAACCTATGGTTAAAATGTGACGCTAAATACGACTAGTATGTTGGCGTCCTGGATTCGGGGGTATCCAGCCCTGCCTGCCCGCGACCCACCACGCGGCTTCATCGACGGCATAGGACGACCCAACTTCAACATCAACAACACAAGACCCTCGCGAGGAGCCAAGCCTCGCGAGGCGGGCGACGCCAAGACCCCCGATGGAATCGGCCTCCTCAGGCTGGCTCCTGAGGGGCGGAGAGTTCAATGCAGTGTTGCCTCACGAGGCTCAGCTGACGTGGGCCGTGGCGACCAAGGCTAGGCGGGCGCCAGGTAGGCGCAGAGCGCAGGTTTCCTCTTCGGTGCAAAGGAGGCAGGACTAAGGTGCGGAGTCCCGAGGAATTAGCCAAAGGTTTCCATTCTGGTGCAACGAGACCAAAACCACCAGGACGGCAGGACAGAGGTCATCAACGAGCCCACGGCAGCGTCACGACCGGAGGCTTTTCGCAGGCAAAGACTACTTTTGTCAGGATAGACTGTACTACTTGTCCCCTTTCAAATCCGGTCGTTGTGGGATCCCTTCCCGCTCATATTTGGGAAGAGGACCAAGGCCACTATAAATAGGACTAGCCACCACCATAGAAGGGGATGGGATCAAGACAAGTAGAGCTAGCATACACCATACCAGCTCAAGAACACCTCACCTCCTGAGGCGTGTTCATCCACTGTACTAGCTTATCCTCAGCCCTTCGAGGCAATCCACCAAAACGCTGTAGTAGGGTATTACACCACAATGTTGGCCCGAACCAAGATAAAACCGGTGTGTCTCTTTGTCCCTTTGAGCTTGACGCGCTAGGCTTAGGAGGATCGCGAGTAGGCAGGCTGGGGAGGTTGAGATCTCCACACGCACCCTAGAGTTCGAACCTCTCAAGGGTTTGCGGATCCCACAATCAGGCATAGTAAGTAGTATAGTAGCAATACTAGTATACGTCGGTCAAATTATTCATCATGTCCACACATTGAATTGACATGACAACACGCTGCGCGTGAGGTGACACAAGAATCCCGGCGGCGTGTTCGGGTATTCTAGACTTCAGATTTGGAGTACCACTTATCTGTCAAAATATTTCATCATTCACTTAAAACAGTCGATTGATCATACATTGAGTACCATATAACTGGAATTAACCGATGGAAGTCCAAGAAGGATTGGCCGGTGCTGCCGGCTGGCGTCAAGTTCGATCCCATGGATCAGGAGCTGATCGAGCACCTTGAGGCCAAAGTGAGTGTTGACAGCGCGAGATCTCACCCTCTTATCGATTTGTTCGTACCAACCATCGACAGCGAGCACGACATATGCTACACCCATCCTGAGAAACTTCCAGGTATGACACCGATCAACCATCTACTTGCACAAACATATTCCTTTGTTTATAGCTCCATTTTTCTTTTTAGACGCAGATCTAGTGAAGCAATTACAATTTGACAATAAAAAGTGAAACAAGTGACTGCAACATGCCAAAGATGTTATGAAAATGCCAACTACGTACACTAAAACCTGTATTTGACAATACTGCAGGTATCACACTGAGTGGCCTAAGCAAGCATTTCTTCCAGCGCAATTCCAGGGCATTCAAAAGGGGCACGTGGACGCGTTGCAAGATACAGTTGGAGTGCGGCATGCACGCGATGTGGCACAAGACCGGCAATACCTTGCCGGTGATGGTCAACGGTCGACAAACGGGCAGCAAAAAGGTTCTGGTGCTGCACACCAACAAGAACTTCGACCAGCAGAGGACCAACTGGGTGATGCACCAGTACCACCTCGGGGACCTAGAGCAAGAGAAGGAGTGGGAGGTGGTCCTCTATAAGATTTTCTACCAGACGAACACTAGGGCCAGGAGTAAAAAGATTATAAGTTAGTTTAGTATCGGTACTTGTACTACCTTGTCATCCGCAAGTTGGTATTGTTGTTAACGATCTTTTGGTATGAACTTGGCATTTGCTTCCAACCATCATGCCGAGGGTCGACGTGGATATAAAGGTGAATCATTTGTTTCGAAATGAATTTTCAGGCACCTGATTTTTATTTGATGGGTAGCATAAGCACCTGGCGTTCGAATTCCTAGTTCTCCAAATTTTTCGAAACAAGTGCATGCACTTATTATCATGATGAAAAAACAATATCCCTGCTGCATCCTAGTTATCAGTCTGTACTTGACGAATTCTCTCGTTTATTGAGCAGGTATGTTGTTTTTTCAGGCCGAGCAAGTTTCAACTAGGCTGTAGACTGCCCAGGCTTGGTTTTGTTTTTAACAGGCCCAGCCCATGATGACAGCAGGTCACAATGATCCAGCAGGTATCTACTGGCCTCTGGCCCGCCAGCGTTAGTTATATTTTGTCTTGCAACATCCGTAGGCAGTTTTTTTTACTGATTCAAACACACAGCCCAGTTCTATTTTCCTCTTGAAATGCATTGTCCTACATCCGTTTTCTAATCTCTACCTATAGTTTTAATAGTTCATATACACGTATCATTATATTGAAACTACATAAAATTCCTATTTCATATTTACATCCTTATTTTTGTTGTTGTTTTCCCTCCCAGCGCTGATTTTTTACCACTGATTTTCCCTTAAACCAACTCAACTGTCCCACGTCTTATCTGCTTACAAAAACAAAACAATTTTTTGGCAAATCAATAAGTTCTTAAAAATGTTTATCATTTCGGGATTACAACAGTTCGGACTCCACCGAAATATGCAAAATAAGTTTGAACTTTTTGACCGTGGTCCTGGGCAGAAAATGGGCTGTAATAAATTACTTAAGAATTAGCAAATGGGCCGAAAATTATTAAAAAAATAGCAAATGTGCTCTATGTTGTCTGCAACAGATTTGGAGGCTGACTTGTGGGCCTACTAAGTTCATGCGTACACAAGGTTTCTCAAAAAAGAAACTTAGTCAACAATCGACTCTACCAGTGTCAGACCGTTAGATGTCAATCTAACGGCAATCGTGCTTCTTCAGTCTCTGATCTTCCTGCTCCAGCCGTCCAAACCAGCGTCGGCGGAACCGCCTGCTCCCGTCTCCCGTGGCCGGCTGTGCTGCCGGGCAGGCCTCACGGCCCCACCATACTCACATCCCTGGCCTGTCTATCCCTCTACTCACCCGCACCTCCTGTTATTTTTCGGCGACCGCAACCGAACTAGTCAACCCTCGTACTCTCCACCGCGTGGGCAGCCACTGCCGTGTCTTCCCCGGCTCCGCGTTGTTCCTTTCGTAGGCCTCGCCGTCGTCCACCTCCCTGGTGCTCTCCGCGCGGCGAGGTCAACATGGTCAACGAACGACATCCATCGGAAGTGGACTATACATGGAGAGGCTGACAGCTGGGTCCACGGCCGCACACAAGGAAATGCCTCCTTATTACGCGCAAAATAATGATTCCTCCACCTGACATCTGGGACCCACCGGAAGGGCCTCTGTATTTTGCAAAAAAAAGTTCCCTTCGCTGACAAGTCGGACCCACCAGTTATATCTTCGCACGCAAGGAAGTGCCTCCTTATTGCGCACAAAAAAATGAATACCCCCCGCCACCTGGGACTCACCATAGTGCGAGGCTGACTTGTGGGCCTACTAAGTTGACGGGGATGAAGGGCTTTGTCAACTTAGTCAATATATGAACGATTCTAGCTCGAGTGACCGTACGATGTCCATCCAACGGCCGTAGTGCTTCTTCAACCTCAGGTCTTCGTGCTCCAGCGGCCCAAACCAGTGTCGGTCGTGCCGCGTGCTCCTGCCTCCCGTGGCCGACTGTGATGCCGCGGAGGCCTCACCGCCCCCTACTACTCCCACCGCTGGCCAGACCATCCCTCTACTCAACCACACCCCCTATTATTCTGCGGCGACGGCATCCTCACACCGCAGCCGAACCAGTGAACCCTCGTACTCCTCTACGCGTGGGCATCCACTGCCGCGTCTTCCCCGGCTCCGCGTCGTCCCCTTCCTAGGCCTCGCCGTCGTCCACCGCCCTGGTGCTCTCGGCGCGGCGTGGTCAACGTGGTCAAGGATCGACTTCCATCGGAAGAGTACTGTACGTGGATAGGCTGACAGCTGGGTCCCCGGAAGCCGCAAGGAATTGGCTCGTTATTACGCGCGAAATAATTATTCCTCCAGTTGACAGCGGGGACCCACCGAATGGGCCACTGTATTTCACAAAAAAAAACGTTTCCACCCTGACTGCTGGGAGCCACCAGCTACATCTTCGCACGCAAGGAAGTGTTCCCATATTACGGGCAAAAAAACGATTTGCCCCCCTGACTGCTGAGACCCACCTGCTACATTTTCGCACGCAAGGAAGTGCCTGACAGTCGGGACCCACCTGGTCGAAGCGTACGTAGCTTGTCATTCTGGTCGCGAACGTGTACGTACATACTGGTCGATGTAGAGGCGCGCACGTGTCGTAGTAGAGGCGCGCACATAGCATGTACACGTACATACATTGGCCAGGGTGCAAGAAAGAAAATACGGCCACGTACGTACATACGGGCGGCTCTCGAACGCCTAGTTGCGCATACGTACGGCCAGGGCTCATGTACATGGCTGGGTCGGAATGGAGAAACTACATCGTCGTCGTGTTCATGGGGAGGCAACGGAATGCATCGTGTTCATTGGGAGGCAACGGAACGCGTGGGAGCCAACCGGCTTGGACGGAACAACCAATGGAAACGAGGCCTGACGTACCGCAGAACGGAGGAAACGGCCTTGTGTTCGACCGGCCATGTTTGAAACGGATCCTGTTCATCGGGAGGGGTCTGGCGTACTGCAAAACGGAGGAAACGGACTTCTGTTGGACCTCCTACGGTCGAAACGGGGTCCTGTTGTTCGGGAGGGATGTGGCGTACCGCAAAACGGAGGAAATAGACTTGTGTTGGCGCGGTACGGTCGAAACGGGAGTCCTGTTCATAGGAAGGGGTGTGGCGTACCGCAAAACGGGACTCCACGAGGTACTGTTCATCTCCACTGTCGACCTCCTCCAGCCTCCACAGGCTACTGTCCATCCTTCGTCAACCTCCTCCAGCCTCCACCTGCGACTGTTCATCCAGCCTCCACCGCGCGCTCCTCCACTGGCTACTGTTCAACCAGCCCTCGGCACGGGGTCCTGTTCACCCACCCCTCCACGGGCTACTGTTCGTCTAGCCCTCCACCGGTTACTATTCAACCTTCCCTCCACGGGGTCCAGTTCATCCAGCCCTCCACGGGGTCTTGTTCATCCACGCCCAACCGGCTCGATCGATCGCGGTCCTGTTCATCCAAGGGCAACACCACGGGGTCCTGTTCATCCAATCCCCACCGGGAACTGTTCATCCAAATCCCTCCAACAATGCTCACTGTTCATCCAGAGGCAGCATCGATCGGCTTCAGTTAGCAGCAGTAGCAAAGGAATCACTCGATCGCTCGGGTTCAGTAACGCGTAGCCAGCAGTGCAATCGCTCGGGTTCAGTAGGCAAACGCCTCGCTCGGGTTCAGTTAGAGCCCAACGCCTCGCACCCACGCGCGTACGTGTACGAGAGAAACACGCATCGCTCGGCCGCCGACCACCCACCGTAACCGGGAACTCCCCAAAGTTTTCCTCGCCCTCGCTTCTACCACGGTTTTTTCCGTCATGGATGGCCCAAAGAATGTCATGCAACTGCGTCTCCGGCCCACCCAGGACAAAAATCCCATTTTCTGTCATGATTTTTTGTCATGGAAGTAGGAGCCCACCACATCTATGATTATACCGGGTTTTGTCACAATTATCGTCATAGAAGTGTCATAAGTATGACATAATTTTTTTTCGTTCGGCCCAAAATGTCACGGATGTGTCTTTTTTTAGTGTTTCTGACACATATTGAACTACATAGTTCTTGTTTATATCATCTCACCTATTTTTACATCTAACACTAGGATTTTCTAGATCAACTCCCCGCAAAGACCTGCGTCGAGGGAGGGGGACCTCTACCTACTACACAATGCTAAGCATGTCGGTGGCGAGCCAGGGAGAAGAGGGCAAGCCAGGCTAGCTAGGGAAGCGGAGGAGATGCAATGTTGTGATGGTGCCGGCTTGCTGCCCCATGCTGACGAAAGTCGTTGGAGCGTAGGTGGGGAATGGTGGGTCATGCTCGTGGAGCGGATCTCATCGCATCTAGAAGATACGAGAGAAAGCCTTGCACATGAGCCCCGTGTCCTATGTAGCGAATGCGACGCGAGTGTGACCGGCCGAAATCTTAGCCGGTCAGGCGTCACAAATAATTTACCTAGAAAGTTTTGATTGTTTTCCTTTTTCAAATCCTTACTGTTTTTATGAATCTAAGCAAATTGAATTGGACAATGCCGCGCACTCACTATACTCACTCTCACTTCCCTCTGGCATATAATTTTTGAATACCACCTGAAATCGTATAAATTCTGGAAAAGTAGGTGACACCTAGAAATTACATGCCGATTAAACACAACAAATATTGTTCATGGCTTGTGCAACCTGTAACCCCACTGTAAAAAATTGTACATGCCATATTCTCGTAAGTTTGTGGCTACTACAGCCTACAAGTACTACAACGGTAGAAGGATAAGCATTGCTTATGGTTCTTTAATGTCTAAAAACAGAAAGTATGAATACGGGTGAGCTTGCAAATGTGATGAGTGAGGCTGAGGGCAATGTAATGTAAATTCTAAAACATGGTGTACATGCCTTTGTTATCAGAATATGATCTGCGCTCGATAAATATTTATCTATATGCACTGGTAGTGCAACAAAAAAATTAATTTTCGGCGAGATTTATATGCACTAGAAGTGCAACAGGAAATAAATTTTCAATGAAACTTGGAACTAGGGCAATGGTTGATGTCCTATGCATCCAAAACAATTTTTAGGGCTAACGACAGTGGGACAGCTCCCACTGACCTTTTTCTTTTTATTAATAAAAGTTAGGGGTCAGTTGTACAAAGAATTTACATAGGAGTGGTGTTAGGATTAGCAAAAGGTGGGGAAGAGGGTATCTATCAGAGGGATTACAGAAGATAGCTAGAAAGGCCAAGCAGGGCTACAATGGGTTTGCGTTACAACGATTGCACAAAGGAGAGCACAAAATGAATTTGCTGCTGTTTGGCTCTGTGTTGGAGTAATTTGAAGTCCTTTTTAAACCTAATCAACCAAGAGGCATGAGTTGGGGGTATTCCTCTGAATAGTTTACCATTGTGCTCTTTCCAAAACAATGTCGTATCCCCTGTGGCAACCTTGATCATCATGACCCCTCTGTATTCATCTAACAATTGTAGACGGGCGACACCAGTAAAACGACCCACAAGGATCATATGCATGTGCTATTTTGTTGGTGTAATAAGTATTCCAAATCAGACGGACCCATGGAACTTCATTTTTGTTGTAGAACTTATGTAGCTGTTTCATCAATAGTCCTCTATTCTGAAATTTAAGGTTGATGATACCAGGGCCGCCCTTGTTTTTAGGACGACACACCAATTCCCAAGCCGCGAGGGAATTTCCTTCCATTCCATCATCTGATTTCCTCTACCACAAGCAGCATCTTCGCAGTTTGTCCAAGTGTTCAACAATCCTGGGATGAACTTTGACTCGCATGTATTGCCAGGGATGTGACAATAGAATTGACAAGTGTTAACATCGATCCATAGTCAAGGAGGGATGCAGCAGCCGGAATCCTTTTTTGGACCGAGGATACAAGGGGCATGAGGTCAACAACCAAAGGTGTCGTTGTTCCCATGGGCAGACCTAGGTACATGAATGGCATTTGCCCAATCACACATCCAAAGATTTGAGACAACTCTTCTGCTTGCATACTGGACAAGTTAATGGGTACTAGAGTTGATTTGCGAAAGTTAACTTTCAGACAGATGCAGCATACTAGATCAATATTTGTTTCATGCGGTTAGCCTGATTTTGACACGCTTGCATTACTAGAATTGTGTCATCAGTGTACTGAATAATGGGGAAGTTAGTGTCTTGCGTTGGGATGGGCACCCAAAACAATCATACTTGGATAGCTCATTAACACATGCAGATTGCATGTGACATTAAGTATGTATCAAGTCGCACGTGATTATAGATGATAGCTTAATGTGCCTTGGGTAGTTACTGTCTGACCTTACTTCGTATCTGAGTCAGGAAGAGAGTACTATAAATGGCATGGTCAACCCCTTAATTGCATAACAGAATAAATGTATGTATGCAGCATTCCTAAACCAAGCATACTGAGAGCTAATCGTGGCTCTCAGTTATCAACCGAACTGCAAAAAGAACAAAAGTCTGAATTGATAGTTAAAGGAATACATTAAGTACATTTTGAAAACAAAATTGGATTGCGTAGTGGCATGGAAACATATATATGTGAGAGGAGATGATGATCCGATCAGGCACCACTGCCCCGTCCATGGCGAGAAGCCGTACAAAAAGAAATTAGTGAAGAAATTACCTTGTTTTATATCTTGTCTCTTCTACTAATCAATCAATTATTTGAAGGTTCTTGTGAAGTCAGTGTATCATTCATTCATTATCTGGATTCAAACAGAATATATTTGATAGGACCACACTGCTTTGACTGCTTGAGGAGGTTTTGGCTATAGTAGAGGGGTTGCGTGATATCTAGAATCGGGAATGGAAGCGGCTGCAGTGCGCAGTTCCCTAAGGCAAATATTTCTGAGGCCCTTGAAGGTTTGTTGTCTACTGATGTAGTTGTTATGTCCGAGGCAATGTCAAAGGGAAGAGATAAGATAAAGCAATGTCAAAGGAAAGAGAGCGGAATAACACCAGCATACATGCCTCTTAATCATGGAAAGGCATTATGCCCAGATCTTTTGCAAAGTGATTCATCAACTGAGAAGGATAAAAGCTCTATTAGGGCATATTTCTCCCTTAGTGGTTTTGGTGATTGATGACAATACTCTTTTGCGGACTAACTGTGTGCATCGAGTATTTCAGAGAATATCCTAGGTCACACAAGATGGTTTATTTCCCCTCGGTGGCTATAAGTGAAGACAGTTATTTTCCCGACGATTGCTTTTCGGTGGTTTGAGTCATAGGGAATCCGTACTATTGAGAGGGGGTCCACTTGGAAAGGTATGGATGGAATCAACAAGTACGCAGCCTCACTTGCACCCACTTTGCCTTTACGCAACATTGGAGCCTTCTGTCTATTTCGGAGATAACTAGAGGTAGCTGATGACCCACAAGTATAGGGGATCAATCGTAGTCCTTTCGATAAGTAAGAGTGTCGAACCCAACGAGGAGCAGAAGGAAATGACAAGTAGTTTTCAGCAAGGTATTCTCTGCAAGCACTGAAATTATAAGTAACGAGTAGTTTGATAGCAAGATAATTTGTAACGAGCAGTAATGGTAACGGTAACAAAAGTGCATCAAGATATCCCAATCCTTTCGAGGCAAAGGATAGATCAAAATAGTCTCTTATGATAAGCAAAGCGTTCTTCAAGGTACATGGGAATTTTATCTAGTCACTTTCATCATGTTAGTTTGATTTGTGTTCGCTACTTTGATAATTTGATATGTGGGTGAACCGGTGCTTAGGTGCTGTTCTTACTTGAACAAGCCTCCTACTTAAGATTAACCCCCTCGTAAGCATCCGCAACTAGGAGAAAAGTATTAAGAATAAATCTAACTATAACATTAAACTTTTGGATCCAAATCGGCCCTTTACGGAATATCGCATAAACTAGGGTTTAAGCTTCTGTCACTCTCGCAACCCATCTTTTAATAACTACTCCACAATGCATTCCCTTAGGCCCAAATATGGTGAAGTGTCATGTAGTCGATGTTCACATGACACCACTAAGGGAATGACAACATACATACCATCAAAATATCGAACACATATCAAGTTTGCATGATTACTTGCAACAAGATTTCTCCTGTGACCTGAAGAACAAAAATACTACTCACAAATGATAGTCATGCTCAAGATCAGAGGGGTATTAAATAGCATAATGGACCTGAACATATAATCTTCCACCGAATAAACCATATAGTGATCAAGTACAAGATGTAATCAACACTACTAGTCACCCACAAGCACCAATCTAAGGTTCCTGTACAAAGATTAAACACAAGAGATGAACTGGGTTTGAGAGGAGATGGTGCTGTTGAAGATGTTGATGGAGATTGCCCTCCCCAAGATGGGAGAGTTGTTGGTGATGATGATGACGATGATTTCCCTCTCCGGGAGGGAAGTTCCCCCGGCGAAATCGCTCCGCCAGAGGGCAAAAGTGTTCCTGCCCAAGTTCCGCCTCGACACAGTGGCACTTCATCCCGAAAGTCCTCTCCTTATTTTTTCTATCTCAAAATGACTTATATACCAGAAGAGGGGCGCCGAAGGTGGGCCGAGGAGGGCACAACCCACCAGGGCGCGCCTGGGCTCCCTGGCACACCCATGTGGGTTGTGCCCACCTGGTGGGGCCCCTCTGGTACTTATTTGCTCCAATAATTCTTATATATTCCATAAAAATTCTCCGTGAAGTTTCAGCTCATTTGGAGTTGTGAAGAATAGGTAGTCTGACGTAGCTTTTTCAGGTCCAGAATTCCAGCTGCCGGTATTCTCCCTCTTTGTGTGAACCTTGCATATTATGAGAGAAAAGACATTAGAATTACTCCAAAAAGCATTATTATACATAAAAACAATATACATAACAGTAGGAAAACATGATGCAAAATGGACGTATCAACTCCCTCAAGCTTAGACCTCGCTTGTCCTCAAGCGAAAACCGAAATCGAAAAAATGTCCACATGCTTAGAGAGAGAGGTGCCGATAAAAACTAAATACGGACATAGAAGCATCATGTATATTATTATAACAGCAACAAACTTTATGATAGAACTTTTATCGCATAACTTTTGTCATAAACTTCTCATGAATAAGTAACAATTCATCACAACATCGAAGTATAAAGCAAAAACTCTGTTGAAAACCAACAAACTATGTTCTCAGTCAACTTCGCAACTACAATTCATCATCTTTTCAGGAAGGGTCACGTATCAGAGCCTTTTTTGCAAGTCCACATACTCAACCATCATATAGTCTTCTATGATTGCTAACACGTACTCACCACATACACATGAGCAAAAGGTTTCAACCGGACATATAGAAAGATAGGGGCTTATAGTTTCGCCTCCCAACATATTCACCTCAAGGGTGATGTCAACAATAATAACTCATGCCACCCATATCCAACTGGATATATGTGCCTAGATCTTTCCTCACCACATGGTGGTTGCCAAAAGGGAAAATAAAAAAGGATTAGAGAGAAATACTTTGGCTCTTGCATAAAAGTAAATACATAAAAGTAAAAGATAGGCCCTTCGCAGAGGGAAACAGAGGTTGACTTGTGCTTTTTGTTTGTATTCTCAATCTCTTGGTGAAAAAGAACGCCACGCTATATTTCCCCTTATGATAGCAACCTTTATTATGCAGTCTGTCGCTTTTATTCTTTGCCATCACAAGTTCGTACAACACTCAATATTCTCTTACACTAAATGATCCAACACATTTTAGAAGCAATTTTTATTGCCTTAATGCACCGATGACAACTTACTTGAAGGATCTTACTCAATCCATAGGTAGGTATGGTGGACTCTCAAAACAAGATTGGGGTTTAAGGGTTTTTGGATGCACAAGTAGTATCTCTACTTAGTGCGGAATTTTTGGCTAGAAAAGATGGGGGGCAAGCACCACATGTTAAAGGATCTAAGACAATATAACTTCTATGTGAATATGAACAAACATAAATCATTACGTTGTCTTCCTTGTCCAACGTCAACAACTGTGGCATATAATATTTTGATGGGGGCTCACAATCACAAAAGATGTCCAAGATAGTGTATTTGCATGTGAATCTTCTCTTCCCTTATTAATTCTTTCATGAATTGTATCATTGACCAATGCTATGTTCGTAAATCTCCAATAAAAGTTTCTACTTGTACTCTTCCTTATGTGATGTCATTACTTACCATAAGATTAACATATGATCTTCTTCATTTATTTCCTTTCATTTTATTGGACATGAAAATAAACAAAACAAAACTTCAAACTAAACTTTATTATATATCTCGCACACGATTACAAAGATAGATCGCTAAGCAAACCCTCGAAAAGAAAGGGTCAAATTAAACTTTTATTCAACTAGAGCATAAGATAACTGAGGATGAAACTAAGATAAGTAAAGGCAAAAGATAGTGGAGGTGATACGATACCGGGGCACCTCCCCCAAGCTTGGGACAAGTCAAGGGGAGCTCCCATACCCGATACTCAATTTTCCTTTGGTGATGAAGTAGGAGGTGGTGGTGATGAAGTAGAGGTAATCTTATCATTCAAGCTCCAAAGATACTCTAATCTACGGATGACGCTCTGGAGGGCGATGATGTGCTCTTGCAATAGAATATTTTCATGGGTGAGATATTTATTTTGCACATGAACCATTTCAATGATCCGAAAGGCTTCAATCTCAGTGGGGGTAAGATGATCATAGTAAGGTTTAAGGATATCTTCTTCTTCCTCCTCGGCAGGCAAGGCTTGCTCGACCATTGGCGCTTGATCTCCAGTGGCCTCCTTGCTCTTGTCCCCTTTGACGGCTTCTTTGGAATCTTCTCTCTTCAACTCTATCTTCATCAACCAAGCATCCTGTCCTATGTTGTTGGAGGAGGGAGAAGACATGATGCCTGGCTTAACAGATCTGACCGAAAACAGCAAGAAAAGAAAATAGAAGATTACTCCGTGATACGGTGGTCAATATGTTCGGGGGGTATATAAAGATTTTCTATCTTGGGAAACAAGCAAACAGAAGAAGAACGGAGTCTGGAAGGTACCTGAGGTGGGCACAACCCACGTGGGCGCGCCTGGCAAGCCTGGCGCGCCATGGTGTCTTGTGCCCACCAGGGGTGCCTTCCTGGTTGTTTCTTATTTTTCTATTTTTAATATATTCCAAACCTGACAGAAAATATTTTTGCAGATTTTTTAGAGTTCGTTTACTTATCGTATCACGTACCTCCTCTTTTTTTCATGATCCTGGAGTGTCCCGGAAGGTTTCCTTTATGTGTTCTTCCGGTGTTAGAGTTTGGATAATATTGCTTTTAACATTAATGGGCGTACTTGAGATATAATGTTTTATTCTTTGCCCATTGACAACCTTCGGGTTAGTACCCTCGGCATTATTTATTTTGATGGCTCCAGATCGATAAACCTCCTCGATAACATAGGGTCCTTCCCATTTGGAGAGGAGTTTTCCTGCAAAGAATCTGAAACGAGAGTTGTACAAAAGAACATATTCTCCAACCTTGAACTCACGCTTTTGGATTCTTTTGTAATGCCATCTTTTAACCTTTTCTTTAAATAACTTGGCATTTTCATAAGCTTGGGTTCTCCATTCATCTAGTGAGCTAATATCAAATAACCTCTTTTCACCGGCAAGTTTGAAATTATAGTTGAGTTCTTTAATTGCCCAATAAGCTTTATGTTCTAACTCAAGAGGCAAATGACAAGCTTTTCCATAAACCATTTTATAAGGAGACGTGCCCATAGGAGTTTTATATGCTATTCTGTAAGCCCAAAGTGCATCATCTAATTTCTTAGACCAATTCTTTCGGGACCTATTGACAATTTTTTGTAAAATTAACTTTATTTCTCTATTGCTAAGTTCAACTTGACCACTAGACTGAGGGTGACAAGGTGATGCGATTCTATGGTTAACATCATACTTAGCAAGCATTTTACGGAAAGCACCATGAATAAAATGTGAACCACCATCAGTCATTAAATATATAGGGACTCCAAACCTTGGGAAAATGACTTCCTTAAGCATTTTAATAGAGGTGTTGTGATCGCACTACTAGTTGGAATAGCTTCTACCCACTTAGTGACATAATCAACAACAACCAAAATATGAGTATAACCATTAGAGGAAGGAAAAGGTCCCATGTAATCAAATCCCCAAACATCAAATGGTTCAACAACAAGTAAATAATTCATAGGCATTTCTTGATGCTTACCAATATTTCCAATTCTTTGACATTCATCACAAGATAAAAAAAACTTACGGGCATCCTTGAAGAGAGTAGGCCAATAAAAACTAGATTGCAATACCTTGTGAGCAGTTCTATCTCTCGCATGGTTGCCTTCATAAGCTTCGGAGTGACATTTCTGTAGGATTTGTCCCCGTTCATGCTCAGGTACACAACGTCTAATACTACCATCTACTCCTTCTATATAAAGATGTGGTTCATCCCAAAAGTAATGTCCTAAATCATAGAAGATTTTTTTCTTTTGTTGGTATGTGAAACTAGGTGGTATGTATTTAGAAACAATGTAATTAGCATAGTCAGCATACCAAGGAGTGTTATGAGAAACATTTATTGCAGCTAATTGTTCATTAGGAAAACTATCATTAATAGGTTGTGGGTCATCAAGAATATTTTCTAACCTAGACAAGTTATCAGCCACCGGGTTCTCAGCTCCCTTTATATCAGTGATATGTAAGTCAAATTCTTGTAGGAAAAGAACCCACCTAATGAGTCTAGGTTTAGTATCCTTCTTTTCCATAAGATATTTTATAGCAGCATGATCGGTGTGAACAATCACTTTAGAATCAACAATGTAAGATCTAAATTTATCACAAGCAAACACCACTGCTAAAAATTCTTTCTCACTAGTAGCATAATTGCGTTGGGCAGTGTCTAGAGTTTTACTAGCATAATGAATAACCTTTAATTTCTTATCAACTCTTTGTCCTAGAATCGCACCAACAACATAATCACTAGCATCACACATAATTTCAAAAGGCAAGTTCCAATCAGCTGGTTGAACAACAGGTGCAGAAATTAAGGCTTTCTTGAGTGTTTCAAAGGCTACTACACAGTCATCATAAAAAACAAATGGAACATCCTTTTGTAAAAGATTTGTAAGAGGCCTAGAAATTTTAGAGAAGTCTTTAATAAATCTCCTATAGAAACCAACATGACCGAGGAAACTACGAATACCTTTGATATCCTTAGGACATGGCATTTTCTCAATTGCATCAACTTTAGCTTTTATCCACCTCAATACCTCATTCAGAAATTTATGTCCCAAGACAATACCTTCATTAACCATAAAGAAGCACTTCTCCCAATTCAAGACAAGATTAGTTTGCTCGCATCTCTACAAAACTTGATCAAGGTTTCCTAAGCAATCATCAAAAGAAGTTCCATAAATGGAAAATTCATCCATGAAAACCTCAACAATCTTTTCACAAAAATCAGAGAATATCTTTGAAAAGTAGCAGGTGCATGATGTCTACTACGCAACCTTCTTCTTGTAGACTCGTCTTGGGCCTCCAAGCGCAGAGTTTTGTAGGACAGTAGAAAATTTCCATCAAGTGGATGAACTAAGGTTTATCAATCCGTGGGAGGTGTAGGATGAAGATGGTCTCTCAAACAACCCTGCAACCAAATAACAAAGAGTCTCTTGTGTCCCCAACAGACCCAATACAATGGTATATTGTATAGGTGCACTAGTTCGGCGAAGAGATGGTGATACAAGCATAATATGGATGGTAGATATAGGTTTTTGCAATCTGAGAATATAAAAGCAGAAAGGTAACTAGTAGTAAAAGTGAGCTAAAATGGTATTGCAATGCTTGGTAACAAGGCCTAGGGTTCATACTTTCACTAGTGCAAGTTCTCTCAACAATGATAACATAATTGTATCACATAACAATCCCTCAACATGCAACAAAGAATCACTCCAAAGTTTCTATCAGAGAATGTAGGACGAAAACGTGCATGAACCCCTATGCATAGATTACCCAATGTCACCTCGGGTATCCGCGAGTTGAGTGCCAAAACATACATCAAGTGAATCAACAGAACATCCCATTGTCACCACAGAAATCCCATCGCAAGACATACAGCAAGTGTTCTCAAATCCAATACTCAAACCAACATAGCGAAATCTCAAAGAGCAAGACTCAATTCATCACAAGAAGATAGAGGGGGAGAAACACCATATGATCCAACTATAGTAACAAAGCTCGCGGTACATCAAGATCGTGCCAAATCAAGAACACGAGAGAGAGAGAGAGATCAAGCACATAGCTACTGGTACATACCCTCAGCCCAGAGGGTGAACTACTCCCTCCTCGTCATGGAGACCGCCGGGATGATGAAGATGGCCACCGGTGATGGTTACCCCCTTCGGCAGGGTGCCGGAACGGGCTCCCAATTGGTTTTTCATGGCTACGGAGGCTTGCGGCGGCAGACCTCCCGATCTAGGTTTCTTTCTAGGGGTTTATGGAATTATAGGAATTTTTGGCGTCGGTTTCACGCCAGGGGGGTCCACGAGTCAGCGACAAGGCAGGGGGCGCGCCCTAGGGGGGTGGGCACGCCCTCCACCCTTAGTTGACTCAGGACTCTTCTGGCCCAACTCTTGTGCTTTGTGGGCTTCTTCTGGTCCATAAAAATCACCGTAAAAATTCAGCTCGTTTGGACTCCGTTTGATATTCCTTTTCTGCAAAACTCAAAAACATGGAAAAAAACAAAAACTGACACTGGGCTCTAGGTTAATAGGTTAGTCCCAAAAATAATATAAAATAGCATATAAATTCATATAAAACATCCAAAACAGGTAATATAATAGCATCAAACAATAAAAAATTATAGATACGTTGGAGATGTATCAAGCATCCCCAAGCTTAATTCCCGCTCGTCCTCGAGTAGGTAAATGACAAAAACAGAATTTTGATGTGGAATGGTACCTAACATATTTATCAATGTAATCCTCTATATTGTGGCAAGAATATTCATATCCATAAGATTCAAAACAAAAGTTTAATATTGACATAAAAACAATAATACTTCAAGCATACTAAGAAAGTAATCATGTCTTCTCAAAATAACATGGCCAATGAAAGCTATCTCTACAAATCATATAGTCTGGCTATGCTCCATCTTGATGTCTGCTAGAACTACGATGGTATTTCCCCAAAGAGGAAGGGATGACGCAGTATAGTGACGGTAGGTATTTCCCTCAATGATGAGACCAAGGTTATCGAACCAGTAGGAGAACCTCCTCACACCACGTAAATAGCACCTGCACACAAATAACAAATACTCGCAACCCACGTGTTAAAGGGGTTGTCAATCCCTTTCGGGTACGGCGCCTCAAGTAGGCAAATAACGTGAGGTAAAAAGTGGTAGATAGGATAAATAGATCGTGGAACAAATAAATTGCAGCAAGGTATTTTGGTATTTTTGGTTTAATAGATCTGAAAATAAATGCAAGAGAAAATAGATCGCAAAGGAAAATATGATGAGAAGAGACCCGGGGGCCGTAGGTTTCACTAGTGGCTTCTCTCGAGAAAAATATGTCGGCGTCCTGGATATGGGGGTATCCAGACTTGCCTACCTGCGGCCTGCAGCGTGGCTCATGAGTGGCCCGGTACGGCCCGTCTTCATCAACCCAAGTTCAAGACCCTCGCGAGGGGCCAGGCCTCGCGGGGTGGACGACGCAAGGCCTCCTCAGGGGCGGCCTCACCAGGCAGGCTTGCGAGGAGGCGGAGAGATCAAGGCAAGAGGTACCTCGCAAGGTGCACATGACACAAGCCATGACGATCGAGGCCAGGCGGGCGCCAGGCAGTCGCCGGCTGGTGCAGTGTCCTTGTTTCCTCTTTGGTTCAAAGGGGGCAAGCGGAGGCGCGGAGTGCCGAGGCATGAAGGAAAGGTTTCCATATCAGTGCAACAAGACCAAGACAAGCGGGACGGCAGGACGGAGGTCACCGTGGAGCCCAAGATGGCGTCATCGCTAGTGCCTTTGGCAGTCGAAGACCACCTTTAGTCAGGATAGCATGTACTAGCTGTCCCCCTTCAAATCCAGCCGTTGTGGAATCCCTTCCCGCTCAATATTTGGGAAGATGACCAAGCCCTCTATAAATAGGACTAGCCACCACCGTAGCAAAGGGATGGATCATCGAGATTCAGCTCATACACACCAGCACAACAACACCTCTCTTCGCGAGGCTGTTCTTGCCCTTGTACTGTTCCTCATCAGCCCAAGAGGCAATCCACACACCACACACTGGAGTAGGGTATTACACCACAATGGTGGCCTGAACCAGTATAAATCTCGTGTCCCTTGTGTTGTTCGTCTTGTTAGCTTAGAACCGCGACGAGGTTGTGGGCATGGATCGGTAGGGAGAAGATCTTCGCGCGCACCCCAGAGTTCGAACCTTAAGGGTTTTTCCGGAACCTGATATCCGCCATTTGGCGCGCCAGATAGGGGTGCGCCGGAAGCTTTCTTTTGCTGATCTGTGTTCCATCGTTTCGTCGCATCCATGGCAGATGCTCGCCGAGCTCGCGCCGAGCGTCGGGCTGCTCTTGCTGCCCACGTCGCCCAGACGGCTCCCGTCGGTGGGGCTCCTCGTGTTTCTCCATCACCTGCCGCCCACGCCACCACCAGCCCGGCTGGGAACAAGCAGCAAGCATCTTCGCTGCACCCCTTGGTGCGGCGGGAAGGCCGCACCGCCACTCCGTCGCTGACCCCAGCTGGCTCGTCGCGCCCCCGCGGACGCGCACGGCGCGCTGCTCCTAGCACGTGAGCTCCTGCATCACCGAGCTCGTCAGCGCCGCAGGGGGCTCTACCGCGCAGTCCCTCTCGCTGCCTCGCCCTTCGTCCTGCATGGGCGATGCGGCTCAGGGGGTGGCTCCGCCACCTCCTCCCCAAGAAGGCACCCTGGCTCCAAGGCGCGCGGCTCCTGGACGTGACCCGCCGCGTCCAGTGCCCGCGCGGAAAGAAAGAAGCTGTCAAGAGATCCCTCATCCTCAAGAAGGCCCTCCCGTGCTCCCTGCACCAGCGCGGGAAGGCCGCGTCCCTGCACCAGCACTCCAAGACCCCGCGCTGCCACATGCGGCCGCACGTGAGAATCATCAAGAGCCGGCCCCGCGTCTGCAAAAGGCTCCGGTGGCCACGGCAGGCTGCTGCGCCTTCACCACCGAGCTGCGCAGCGTTGCCTAGCCTGGCAAGTTCAAGCCGGACCTGCCTCCTCGCTACGACGGTACCACCGACCCCGCGGAGTTCCTGTAGCTATACGAGCTAGGCATCGAGGCGTCAAGCAGAGATGAAAAGGTCATGGCAAGCTGGTTTCCCATGGCGCTCAAGGACGGTGCCCGCACCTGGCTCCTGAACCTGACTCCCGGCTCGATCTCCTCTTGGGATGAGATGTGTAGCCGCTTCATCGCCAACTTCCAGGGCACTAGCGACCGCCCTCCGACTGTGGGTGACCTGCACCACATCAAGCAGCAGCCTGGAGAGACCCTGCAAAAGTACATCCAACGCTTCAACAATGCTCGCCTCAAGATTCCCAGGGTAACAGAGGAGGCCATCATCTCAGCGTTCTCCGATGGCATCCGTGACGTCAAGATGAAGGAGGAGCTTGCCATTCACGAGGATCTGTGCACGTCTCTGGAGCTGTTCAACCTGGCGACCAAGTGCGCAAGAGCTGAGGAGGGACACCTCTCCCTCCTCGAGCTTCCAGCTTCTGACTCAAAGGAGAAGAAGGCCAAGGCCAAGGACGTGAAGCGCAAAGGAGCAGCCTTGCTCGCAGTAGAGCCAGACACAAAGCGTGGCAGGGACCAGCCGGAGTCGTCCAAGGGTAGCCGATTCTGCGCCTGCCACAACCTCTACACCCACAACACCAACGAATGCCAGTAGCTCAGAGCTGTTCGTGAAGGACGCGTCGGTCGACGCCCCGAGCGTAACGACCGGGGATACGGCCGCGGAGGAGGAAGAGGCGGAGGACGATGGGACGACCGAGGCCCTCGCCAGGAGTGGCGTGACCGACCTCGCGAGGATCGCTGGCAGGACCAGCCTCGCGAGGGAGCTTGGAGAGACCAGCCTCGTGAGGGTGCCTGGAGGGATCAGCCTCGCGAGGATCGCACGCAGGGCAACGCAGGCCTTCCTCCGCTGCCACCACCAAGAAGGAATGATGACCACCACCAGGACGAGGGGGCTGGGGGCTTCCAGGAGCCGCGTGTCATCGCTTGCATCCTGGGCGGTGCCCAGGCCCCAGCCTCTCGGCGCATCTTCAAGTAGTTTGCTCGCGATGTGAATGTGGTCCTCGCCAAGCTCGAGGCCACGCGCCCGCTTAGATGGTCCATGTGCGCCATCACTTTCAGCTCAGCAGACCAACTCAAGTGTGCGGCCACAGTTGGCGTCCTTCCAATGCTTTGTTCCCCAGTCATCAGCAATGTGCAAGTTACACTAATTGACGGCGGTGCAGGCCTCAACGTCCTGTCCGTCGAAATGTTTGACAGCCTTCAAGTGCCCTATGATCAACTCCAGCCTACCAAGCCTTTCTCCGGAGTCACTGACGGCTCGACCACTCCGATAGGGCAGGTTCGCCTCCCCGTTACTTTTGGGCAGCGCAACAACTACCGTACCGAGCACATAGACTTCGACGTCGCCCATATTCGCCTGCCATACAATGCCATCCTCGGGTATCCGGCCCTGGCCAAGTTCATGGCTGTAACCCACCATGGCTACAATGTCCTCAAGATGCCAGGAAGCGGTGGAGTCATCACAGTCCCCTGTGAAGAAAAGGATGCGGTGTGCTCGCTCGAGCGCGCCTTTCAAGATGCATCAATTGAAGACCCAGGCTGCAGGAGCGAGAACCCTCCTGAGGTAGCTCCCAAGAAGAAGAAAACATCGCCCGGCTCAAGGCCTCTGGAGGTTGGCATCTCCGGAGGAGTCGCATCAAGATCTGCGCCCATGCAAGGGGCGCCTTCCTCCATCGCATAGGAAGGTGCGCCCGGCGCCATCTTCGGGCACGGCTCGGGGGCTCTCTTCTGGAGTGCCTCAGACTTTGCCAAGATCACGAGGGAGGCGCTCGGGCACCACTTGGAGGCGTGCTTCGTAGCATGTTTCCCTCAGGAAGGCACGGGGCGAGGGAGACCCAACACTCAGGAGTTCATCACCAAGGTCACTCAGGAGCTTCAGGAACCAAGAATCATACGCGGCGATCTTCGCCTGCCTGGCGTAGCTTCCCATCCAGGCGAGGATGGCAGGCTGTGCGTCTGCATCAACGTACCAGGGCTCAACCGGGCCGCGTCTCAAGAGCGTCTCTGGCCTTCGTGCGTGGGACGTTGCGAAGGCCTGCCGCACAGCTACGTTTGCATGCCTTTCGGCCTACCGAACGCGGCTGCTTCTCACCAGCGCCATTTGCGGAGCATTCTGGCGGCTCAGGAGGCCATGCATCACGTGGTCCTGGCGGAGATGGAGATGGCCCTCAAGGAACTGCCTACCCCCCCCCCAGAGCTCCCGAGGCTTAGGGTTCCGGTGGTTCCGTAGGGCCGGTCTCTCCATCGCGCATCTTCAGCTACTCCGACACCCCTCCATCTGCAGCGGAATCAGGTGACATCTTCCAAGTTCATTTCAGCTGGGAGCGCCCTCTGGGCTGCATCATTCCCAGGTCGCGTGGGTCCGTCCCTGCGGCATGTATCCCTTTTGCTTATGTCTTTAGTTTACCTTGCTAGGGGGCGCCCCCCCGAGCTTTATCATCCCCTAAGCTGCTCGGGCCTGACCCAGTGGCATGTATCCCTCCTGCATTATCTAAGCTGATTTGCCTTTCATGATTAATCTACCTGTGGTTATCGCCTACTCAATTGACGCCTGCTTCTAGAGCTGCTTACACTGGTACGGCGCTTGTGCATGGGTCCGTCCCTGCAACGCCGACAAATCTGGGAGGTCGAGCTCTGGCCCGCGGCAGCCCCGCAAGCGTCACCTCACCAGGCCCTCAGTGCCCTCATCACTCTCTCGGAGCGACCAATGAACGGCTGGCAACCATAATGGCAACCCCTGCTTCTCTCGTGTTGGTTACAGGAACCTCCCCGAGGCCAACAGCGGGTGGCACCATGAGCTCTCTCTTTCTTCCTCGCGCGATTCGCTTGTGCGTTAAAAGGGGGGCTCCTAAGCCTCCCGACTCAGGAGCTCTTACTGGCTCTCCAGCCCTCACCCCCTGGCCTTGTCCACGACATCGCGACCTGGCATACCAGCGGCGGCTGAGCTCGCTCGAGGGCCGGGACCTGAGGACGTAGAGCACTAAGGAAGGTATGGGGAAGAGAGGAAAGACTCGCGGAGGCCTGACCCAGCTGCATCCCAGCTGCCGACATCCAGGTCCGGCGCAACACCATGGAGCGATCCCCTGCCTTCGAGATAAGTTTCTCGCTCGCAATGACTAATTGATGCGGCACAAAATATCCACCTAATGCGGCTCAGTCGCGACAACGTCGTCTTCCTTTCTCATCTCACGGCGGCTGCTTGGGCGCTAAAGGGGACCTCCTGAGCATCGCGCCTCAGGGGCTCTTACTGGACCTCGGGCCACTCAACTCCTGGCCTTAACCACGGCATCGCGACCTGGCATACCAGCGACGACTGAAGCCTGCCTGGGGACCGGGACCTATCAGCGTAGAGCACCGAGTCGTCGCGATATTAGAAAGGGGGAACCGAGCCGGGACAAGACAGGCATTCACACCATTTTCATAATAAGGATAATATCAACAAAAAGATATTGCGAACCCTTTACATGCCCCCGCGGGGTATTTTCTCGATTCCTCGCAGGGAACAAAAGACGTGAATCCTAAGGAGCCCTAATTACACACGCCTCCTTGGCTGGCGCCATCATCAACAGTGGGCCACGGGAGGCCGGCGCCAACCTCATCCAGATCAGCCGCGCCGGCGTCCCAATGCGGTCATCTTGCTCTGAGCGCGACGCGAGCTCGGGGGTACGTAGCTGTCGTCGCTCGTCTCCGGAGTCACGAGGAGCTCGGGAGAGTCGCTGGACTCCCAAGCATCGCCACTGCTGCCAGAGGAGTCGTTGGGGAAGCGGGTGGCAGGCCCAGCCCTTGCCACGCCGGTGTCCTGACTGCCTCCTCTGGGGTAGCACTCTAGCCGGCGGCCTTCCTCGTCGAAGACCTTGAAGAGCATCAAGGAGGCACCGTCGTATTCAAAGTGAATCATGAGGGCGCCCCCTGTTCGGCAGACCCGGGCAACCTCGCCCCAGCCTCGGGTCATGAAGACTTTGCCCGGAGCGACGACTTCAACCTCCGCTCCGGTCGCCGGAGCGCCGCAGTCAGCATGCTACAGCCAAAGCTCGAGAGACCCCCTCAGCAGCATCTCGAAGGCAAAGAATGGGGGGAAGCGGATCCAGGAGCTTGGAGGCATCGCAGCATGGAGCACAAGCTCGCGAGAAGAGTCCGCGACATGGACTCCAGGAGCGACGGCGTGGGCCGCCGTGGCTCGTCGACCACGCCTGCGGCGCGAGCGGCGACACTCGCTGTCCCCTTCTTCAGGACCAGCTGGCCGGTGCAGGGGCAGCGGGAACCCAGGAGGTGGTCGGTCGTACCAAGGCCTCGTCATCTCCGGCCGTGCGACCTCGTCGCGGCGGCGCGGGACCGGCCGTCTCTTCGGCGGGAGCGGGCCAGGCCCCTCCCGGGGGGCCTTTCCTTTCTCTGCAGATGAGAACCGGCGGATCGGTGCCATTGGCGTCAAGAGAGGAGGAGGAGCGAGAGAGAAGAAGCAGGCGGAGCAGGGAGAGATGGACAGCAGGGGCTCCCGCCTACCCGTACTTATAGTCCAGAGGAGGCCAACCGTCGGCCTCCACGTTCACAGGTAATGATGACTGTTTGTATGCAGCAGGCACTCGTTCAATCGGGCAGTTGCCGAAGCAGCGTGGGGAAGCGGAGACGCCCACGTCCAATCAAGTCGCCACGCGTCAACCAAGGCCGCATGCTGTTGGGGCCCGCGGCCCTCCGCACTTGCCCTTTGGCTTCGCTGCTAAGCCAAGTCCGAGCACGCCTTGGGCCCGGGGGCTACTGTCGGCGTCCTGGATATGGGGGTATCCAGACTTGCCTGCCTGCGGCCTGCAGCATGGCTCATCAGTGGCCCGGTACGACCCTTCTTCATCAACCCAAGTTCAAGACCCTCGTGAGGGGCCAGGCCTCGCGGGGCTGACGACGCAAGGCCTCCTCAGGGGCGACCTCACCAAGCAGGCTCGCGAGGAGGCGGAGAGATCAAGGCAAGAGGTACCTCGCGAGGTGCACATGACGCAAGCCATGACGATCGAGGCCAGGCAGGCGCCAGGTGGGCGCCGGCCAGCGCAGTGTCCTTGTTTCCTCTTTGGTGCAAAGGGGGCAAGCGAAGGCGCGGAGTACCGAGGCATCAAGGAAAGGTTTCCATATCAATGCAACAAGACCAAGACCAGCGGGACAGCAGGACGGAGGTCACCATGGAGCCCAAGATGGCGTCATCGCGAGTGCCTTTGGCAGTCGAAGACCACCTTTAGTCAGGATGGCATGTACTGGCTGTCCCCCTTCAAATCCCGCCGTTGTGGAATTCCTTCCTGCTCAATATTTGGGAAGAGGACCAAGGCCTCTATAAATAGGACTAGCCACCACCGTAGCAAATGGACGGATCATCAAGATTCAGCTCATACACACCAGAACAAGAACACCTCTCCTCGCGAGGCTGTTCTTCCCCTTGTACCGTTCCTCATCAGCCCAAGAGGCAATCCACACACCACACACTGGAGTAGGGTATTACACCACAATGGTGACCTGAGCCAGTATAAATCTCGTGTCCCTTGTGTTGTTCGTCTTGTTAGCTTAGAATCGCGGCGAGGTTGTGTGCGTGGATCGGTAGTGAGAAGATCTTCGCGCGCACCCCAGAGTTCGAACCTTAAGGGTTTTGCTGGAACACGATATCCGACAAAATAGCAAATGGTGGGAAAACAATTACTGTTGGGCAATTGATAGAACTTCAAATAATCATGACGATATCCAGGCAATGATCATTATATAGGCATCACGTCCAAGACTAGTAGACCGACTCCTCCGTGCATCTACTATTATTACTCCACACATTGATCGCTATCCAGCATGCATCTAGTGTATTAAGTTCATGAGAAAATGGTGTCGGACTTCGGGTTCCAGCAAAACCCTTAAGGTTCGAACTCTGGGGTGTGCGCGAAGATCTTCCCCCTACCGATCTACTCCCTCGCGACGCCGCAGATCTAAACTAGCAAGATGAACAACAGAAGGGACGCAAGATTTATACTGGTTCAGGCCACCATCGTGGTGTAATACCCTACTCCAGTGTGTCGTGTGTGGATTGCCTGTTGGGCTGATGAGGAACAGTACAAGGGGAAGAACAGCCTCGCGAGGGGAGGAGTTCTTGTGTTGGTGTGGGTGGTTCTGGTCAAGGTTCGATTGGTCGATCCCCTTGCCTTGGGAGTGGCTAGTCCTATTTATAGAGGCATCAGTCCTCTTCCCAAATATTGAGTGGGAAGGGATTCCACAATGGCGGGATTTGAAGGGGGACAGCTAGTACAAGCTATCCTGACTAAAGGTGGTCTTCGACTGTCAAAAGCACTGGCGATGACACCGTCTTGGGCTCCACGGTGACCTCCGTCTTGCCGTCCTCCTGGTCCTGGTCTTGTTGCACCGATAGGGAAACCTTTGCTTGCTGCCTTGGTACTCTGTGCCTACGCTTGCCCCTTTAGCACCAAAGGGGAAATAAGGACACTGCGCTGGCCGGCACCCGCCTGGCGCCCATCTGGTCTCGATCGTCATGGCTTGCGTCATGTGCACCTGGCGAGGTACTCCTCGCCTTGATCTCTCCGCCTTCTCGCGAGCCTGCCTGGTGAGGCCGCTCCTGGGGAGGCCTTGCGCCATCCGCCCCGCGAGGCTTGGCCCCTCGCGAGGGTCTTGAACCTGGGTTGATGTAGACGAGACGAACTGGGCCACTGATGAGCCGCGCCGCAGGCCGAAGGTAGGCAAGTCTGGATACCCCCATATCCAGGACGCCGACAGTAGCCCCCGGGCCCAAGGCGCGCTCGGACTTGGCTTAGCGGCGAAGCCAAAGGTCAAGTGTGGAGCGTCGCGGGCCCCAACAGCCTGAGGCCTTGGGCGACGCGTGGCGACTTGATTGGACGTGGGCGTCTCCGCTGGCCCACGCTGCTTCGGCAACTGCCCGACTGACAAAAGGCAGGCTTGGGTAAGACTTACTTTCATTGCTCCCTTGCGCCTCACCTGAGATCCCCTTCCTTGCTTTCTTGCTCCCAAATCTCCAGATCTGCTCCATTCATTCCCTGAAACAAGCGATGGCACCCCGCAAGACCAAGCCTGACGCGCCTCTGGCTTGGTACTCACCGGCCCTGGATGCTCCCACCGTGTCGGAGAAGAATCTTGCTGCCATACGCCTGATGACGGCGGTGGAGGGCAGGGAGATGGGGGCGACGAAGCTCCGGGTTGGTTCCGCTGAAGCGGAGGCCAAGGGGAGCACCTTCTACCCCTTATTCATGAATGCCATTGTGGCTGGCCTGGTGCCTCCCTTCTCCGAGTTCTTCTACGCAATCCTCCGCCATTATGTGTTGCAGGGCCTTCACCTCCATCCTAATTCCGTCTTCCTTCTGTCAATTTTTGCCTATTACTACGAGGCACATGACGGGGTGATGCCGTCCGTGGCTCTGCTGCACCACTTCTCTCCCTCCGAATCAATGGTGAGCACATCTCGGCGTGTGCCAACTTTGTTGCATATGGCAAGACCAACGCGATCTCAAAGACCGGGAAGATGCCTGAGGGCGTCCGGAGAAAGTGGGTCATGGTAGACGCCAGGTGCATCCACTCCAGGCTGATGCTACCCACGAGGATGCCCCATCCCGATGAGGGGTGGTCCCACGCAAAGCTCGATGACAACCGGGCGAAACTGGTGCTGGCGAAGATGAACGCCGATCTGAACCCCGGTAACGTGAAAGCGGCAAAGCTGAGGGGGGCCACACTCCTGAGGGAGTTCCTGATCCAGCGGGTGGCCGCTGTGGACGCTCAGGGGTGTCGATGATATGCTCCGCCTGAACCCGATCTCCCTGGAGGACGACGACCTGTCCTCTGCCCTTCGCCTCTTCGACGGAGAAGACCCGGGGGATGTGGAGGGTGTCCCCACTCCCTTGTTCCTTCGCGAGGACCATGCGCTGGTGGTGAAGGCCACGCCCACCTTCGACAGCTGTGGTCTGGTGCCGGCGGTGCCTCCTGAGGGCTAGGGGCGACGCTGCCGGTGGAGGTGTCTTCTGATGGCTCCCGCGAGGGATGGGAAGGAGACGAAGAAGATGAGGAGCTCGACTCGGAGGAGACCACTGAGGGGACGGGAGAGACCTGCCCCCAGCACATGGCCAGCATCCTCCGCACCATGCCGAACGATGACGAGGCTGACGCCGCACGGGAGGAGGACCCGCCCGCGATCCTGAAGAGGGGCAGGTCTGCGCTGATCCCTCAGGGGGGCTACCCCTGCTCAGGCGCCGCCCAGGGCTGCCTCCAACCCTTCTGGTGCGCCTTCTCCGGCTTCTGGTCCTCTCGAGGCCGCAATTGGGGCCAGGAGGCTTACGGGCTTTAAGCTCGGCAGGAGACAGGCGGACTTCAACACACCTGACCAGTAAGTGCTCGCACTCCATCTTGCTCTTGTTTTTGCTGCTGAAGCTTGATGTTCTCCATTGTTGGGCTAGGCTGCCGCTTTCGGTGAAGAAGAAGAAAGGGGATAAGGTGGCTCCGACCGAGGCAGGCTCATCTGCAGCGGCCACGCCTCCGCCGACGGGAAAAGGAGGCAGTGGAGCTCAAACCTCCCCTGCCTGATCGTCTTCGCGAGGCCTGGCGAGGGGATCTGGCGTGGTGCCAGACCCTGTGGCCCCGCTGCCTCTAGAGGTGTCGGCGCCTGCTGCCATTGCCGAGGCTGACCGGGCTCAGGAGCTTCCGGTCTCCCGAGCCGTGATCACGCTGCCGCCTCCTCCTCCTGCTCCACTGGTTCCGGACTCCTCCGCCTCCTCTGCCATCTTGGACCGCGCCTTCGTCGAGGTGGGCCAGCTGCGAGAAGACCTCCAAGGCGCCAACCCTCACCTGGCGGCTGGGCGCTTGGAGCTGATTTCTGGCTGGGTTCATTCTGATGCCTCAACCGCCGTTAGCCCCGACCGGAAACCAGGACGGAACTAAGGGGCGAGGGGCTACATGACAAGTTAGGCTCCTGAGTCGCGATGCTCAGGAGTCCCCCTTGACGTGCAAACAACAAATAGGGAAGGAAAATAGGGGTGGGTCTAGTGTTCTATGTCGGCACGGCCGGGCCCCGCGCATACCTCAACCGCCGTTAGCACCGACCGGAAACTAGGACGGAACTAAGGAGTGAGGGGCTACGTGACCATTTAGGCTCCTGAGTCGCGATGCTCAGGAGTCCCCCTTTGCATTCAACCAACCTTCATACCTTGGCTCCGCTTGGGGAGGGACGCGCGACGACCAGGTCCGAGGGACCTGGTTGGGCGGTGTGCCCTCGGGCGTGGCCCGGGCGCAGCCCCCGTGCCCAGCCCCCTCGCGTGATGCTCCCGAGGGGAGGTGTTGCGATGAGGCCGGACACTGAGCTCCGGGCTCCCTGAGGTTGATGCGGCCATGGGCCGCCCTCAGTTGTTTATCACCAGCGCGGAGTATAGCGCTTCCGTATGTGTACGGGCATAGCCGCTCCTCGGCAGTGTCGTCAGCCAGCGCGGAGCATGGTACTTCCACTGGTACGTGGGAGGGGGCTCCCCTCCGGGAGGAGCCCCCAAGGCGTGTACAGCCCCGCCCTGACACATGGCCGGCACGGTAGGGCTGGACAAGGTGTATCTGGGCACCCGTGAAACAGCGCGGGACTCACGAGGCCCTACCTCAAGGCGGGTTGCGCCTGATCTTGAGCCTTGGGCGGCTGGATGCTCCTGCAGGATGGTTAGTTACAAAACACTCTACGTCCTCAGGTCCCGGCCCTCGAGCAAGCTCAGCCGCCGCTGGTATGCCAGGTCGCGATGCCGTGGTCAAGGGCAGGGGGTGAGGGCTGGAGAGCCAGTAAGAGCTCCTGAGTCGCGATGCTCAGGAGCCCCCCCTTTTAACGCACAAGCGGCTTGCATGGGAGAGAGAGAACCCGTAGTAGGCGGTAAGTGGTAATCATGGGTGAATTAATCATGCAAGGCAAATCAGCTTAGATAATGTAGGAGAGGGCACAAGCCACCGGGCCTGGCCCGAGCCACTTAGGGGATGATGCAGCCCGAGGGGCGCCCCCTAGCAAAGTAAACCTAAGACATAAGCAAAATGGGATACATGCCGCAGGGACCGACCGACGCGGCCTGGGAATGATGCAGCCCTGGGGGCGCTCCCAGCTGAAATGAGCTTGGAAAATGTCACCTGATTCCTGTTGCAGACGAAGGGGTGTTGGAGTAGCTCAAGGTACGCAGCGAAGCGCCCGGCCCTCACGAGCCACCAGAGTCCTGAGCCTCGGGAGGCTCTGGGGCCCCTGGCAGTTCTCTGAGGACCACCTCCATCTCCGCCAGGACCTCGTGATGCCTGGCCTCCTGAGTCACCAGAATGCTCCGCAGATGTCGCCGGAGGACTGTAGCCGCGTTCGGCAGGCCGAAGGGCATGCAAACATAGCTGTGTGGCGGGCCCTCACATCGTCCCGTGTGCGAAGGCTAGAGGCGCTCCTGAGACGTGGCTCGATTGAGCCCTGGTACATCGACGCAGATGCGCAACCCGCCATGCTCGCCTGGATGGGGAGCCACGCCAGGCAGGCGGCGATCGCCGCGTATGACTCTTGATTCTTGAAGCTCCTGAGTGATTTCTGTGATGAACTCCTGAGGGTTAGGTCTCCCTTGCCTTATGCCTTCCTGAGGGAAGCGTGCTGCGAAGCACACCTTCAAGTGGTGCCCGAGCGCCTCCCTTGTGATCCTGGCAAAGTCTGAGGCCCTCCAGAAGAGAGCCCCTGAGCCCTGCCCGAGGAGGGCGCTGGGCGCGGCTTCCTATGCGACGGAGGGAGGCGCCCCTTGCGCGGGCGCAGACCTTGGTGCCACACCTCCGGAGACGCTATTCTCTAGGGGCCTTGAGCCGGGCGATGTTTTCTTCTTCTTGGGAGATACCCCTGGAGGGTTCTCGCTCTTGCAGTCTGGGTCTTCAATTGAGGCAGCTTGACAGGCGCGCTCGAGCGAGCACACCGCGTCCTTCTCTTCACAGGGACCGTGATAACCCCGCCGCTTCCTGGCATCTTGAGAACGTTGTAGCCGTGGTGGGTTACTGCCATGAACTTGGCCAGGGCTGGATACCCGAGGATGGCATTGTATGGCAGTCGAATATGGGTGACGTCGAAGTCGATGAGCTCGGTTCGGTAGTTGTTGCGCTGCCCGAAGGTGACGGGGAGGCGGACCTGCCCTATCGGAGTGGTGGAGCCGTCAGTAACCCCGGAGAAAGGCTTGGTAGGCTGGAGCTGATCATAGGGCACTTGGAGGTTGTCAAACATCTCGACGGACAGGACGTTGAGGTCTGCACCGCCATCCATGAGAGTCCGGGTGACTTGCACATTGCTGATGACTGGGGAACAGAGCATTGGGAGGACGCCGGCTGTGTCCGCACACTTGAGTTGGTCTGCTAAGCTGAAAGTGATGGCGCACATGGACCATCTGAGCGGGCGTGTGGCCTCGAGCTTGCGGAGGACTGCATTCACCTCACGAGAAAACTGCTTGAAGATGTGCTGAGAGGCTGGGGCCTGGGCACCACGCAGGATGCAAGCGACGACTCGCGGCTACTGGAAGCCCCCAGCCCCCTCGTCCTGGTGGTGGTCCTCATTCCTTCTTGGCAGCGGCAGCGGAGGGAGGCCCGCTAGTCCTGCCAGCAGTCCTCACGAGGTCAGTCATGCCACTCCTGGCGAGGGCCTTGGTCTTCCCATCGTCCTCCGCCTCTTCCTCCTCCGCAGCCGTAGCCTCGATCGTTACGCTCGGGGCGCCGACCGATGCGCCCTTCGCGAATGGCTCTGAGCTCCTGGCATTCGTTGGTGTTGTGGGTGTAGAGGTTGTGGTAGGCGCAGAATCGGCTACCCTTGGATGACTCCGGAAGGTCCCTGCCGCGCTTCATGTCTAGCTCTGCAGCGAGCACGGCTGCTCCTTTATGCTTCACGTCCTTGGCCTTGGCCTTCTTCTCCTCTGGGTCTGCTGCTGGAAGCTCGAGGAGGGAGAGGCGTCCCTCCTCAGCTCTTGCGCACTTGGTCGCCAGGTTGAATAGCTCCAGAGATGTGCACAGATCCTCGTGGATGGCTAGTTCTTCCTTCATCTTGACGTCTTGGATGCCATCGGAGAATGCTGAGATGATGGCCTCCTCTGTTACCCTGGGAATCTTGAGACGAGCGTTGTTGAAGCACTGGATGAACTTCTGCAGGGTCTCTCCAGGCTGCTGCTTGATGCAGCGCTGGTCACCCATGGCTGGCGGGCGGTCGCGAGTGCCCTGGAAGGTCGTGATGAGGCGGCTGCGCATCTCGTCCCAAGAGGAGATCGAGCCTGGGATTAAGTTCAGGAGCCAGGTGTGGGCGCCGTCCTTGAGCGCCATGGGAAACCAGTTTGCCATGACCTTTTCGTCTCCACTTGTGGCCTCGATGCCCAGCTCGTAGAGCTGCAGAAACTCGGTGGGGTCGGTGGTGCCGTCGTAACGAGGAGGCAGATCCGGCTTGAACTTGCCGGGCCATGTGATGCTACGCAACTCGGTGGTGAAGGCGCGACAGCCTACCATGACTACCGGAGCCTTTAGCAGACGTGGGGCCTGCTTTTGATGATCCTCGCGCGCTGCCGCCCGCGGCAACGCAGGTTCATGGAGTGCTGGTGCAGGGATGCGGTCGTGACGCGCCGGTGCGGGGAGCACGCGTGCGCCTTCTTGAGGATGAGGGATCTCCTGACAACTCCTTTGTTGCCGCGCGGGCGCTAAGCGCGGCGGGTCGCGCCCAGGGGCCGCGCGCCTTGGAGCCAGGGCGCCGTCTTGGGAAGGAGGTGGCGGAGGCGCCCCCTGTGCCGTGATACGTCCATTTTGCATCATGCTTTTATATCAATATTTATTGCATTATGGGCTGCTATTACACAATATATCTCAATACTTATGGCTATTCTCTCTTATTTTACAAGGTTTACCATGAAGAGGGGGAATGCCGGCAGCTGGAATTCTGGCTGGAAAAGGAGCAAATATTGGAAATCTATTATGCACTGCTCCAAAAATCCTGAAACTCCACGAAACCTATTTTTGGAATAATAAGAATTATTGAGCGGAAGAAATACACCAGGGGCCCCACACCCTGTCCAGGAGGGTGGGGGGCGCGTCCCCCTACTGGGCACGCCCCCTGTCTCCTGGGCCCCCTGGTGGCCCCCCGGTGTCCATCTTCTGTTATATGAGGGCTTTTACCGTGGAAAAAATCGTGGGCAAGCTTACGGGACGAAACTCCGCCGCCACGAGGCGGAACCAATCTAGAGCTCCGGCGGAGCTGTTCTGCCGAGGAAACTTCCCTCCGGGAGGGGGAAATCATCACCAACATCATCACCAACGATCCTCTCATCGGGAGGGGCTCAATCTCCATCAACATCTTCACCAGCACCATCTCCTCTCAAAACCCTAGTTCATCTCTTGTATCCAATCTTGTATCAAAACCACAAATTGGTACCTATGGGTTGCTACTAGTGTTGACTACTCCTTGTAGTTGATGCTAATTGGTTTACTTGGTGGAAGATCATATGTTCAGATCCTTTATGCATATTATTACTCCTCTGATTATGAACATGAATATGCTTGTGAGTGAGGGAGTCCTGGATTTGGGGGTATCCGGACAGCCGGACTATATACTTCGTCCGGACTATTGAAGCGTGAAGAGACAAGAGTCAAGACTCCGTCCCGTGTCCGGATGGGACTCTCCTTTGCGTGGAAGACAAGCTTGGCGATCCGGATATTGTATTTCCTTCCTTGTAACTGACTTCGTGTAAACCCTAGCCCTCTCCGGTGTCTATATAAACCGGAGAGGTTGGTCCTTAGAAGGCCTATCACAACTACAATCATAATCATCATATGCTAGCTCCTAGGGTTTAGCCTCTACGATCTCGTGGTAGATCTACTCTTGTACTACTCATATCGTCAATATTAATCAAGCAGGAAGTAGGGTTTTACCTCCATCGAGAGGGCCCGAACCTGGGTAAACATTGTGTCCCTTGCTTCCTGTTACCATCAGCCTAAGACACGCAGATCGGGACCCCCTACCCGAGATCCGCCGGTTTTGACACCGACATTGGTGCTTTCATTGAGAGTTCCTCTGTGTCGTCGCTGCAAGGCTCGATGGTGCCTTCAATCGTCAACAACACGGTCCAGGGTGAGACTTTTCTCCCCGGACAGATCTTCGTGTTCAGCGGCTTCGCACTGCGGGCCAATTCGCTTGGCCATCTGGAGCAGATCGACAGCTACGCCCCTGGCCACCAGGTCAGATTCAGAAACCTGAACTACACGGCCAATATCTGTGGAGACTTGATCCTCGACGGAATCGGGCCTGTGCCAGGAGTGCCGGGCAATCACGATGAGCACGGCCTAGACCTGCTGTCGGACAGTACTCGGGATATTACCCCTGTAGTAGTCCCGGACCTAAATCCGGAGTAGGCTGCATGGCCCAAGGACGGGTGGGTAGACCCCGCCCCGCTGGCCGCACACTCATCGGCGGTGGAGCCGAACACAGGCCTCACCTCTGTGGAAGCCTGTGACTCCGGACCCCCGGACTTGTATCCGGTTGTTGGCTCCAGTCCGCACGCTCCCGAGCCCGCCGAGTCTGGTTGGGCTCCGGTAATGGAGTTTACCGCTGCGGATATCTTCCAGCACTCGCCCTTCGGCGACATGCTGAATTCATTAAAGTCTCTCTCTTTGTCAGGAGACTCTCGGCCGAACTATGTCCGGCTCGAGTGGGAAGCTAGCGACGAAAGAATTCGTTGCCCACCCACCACCCACTTCATAGCCACTGTCGATGATTTGACCGACGTGCTTGACTTTGACTCCGAAGACATCGACGGTTTGGACGACGATGTAGGAGAAGAACAGAAAACACCACTCACGGGGCTGTGGACAGCCACCTCTTCATATGACATATATATGGTGGACACTCCGAAAGAAACCAATGACGATGAGGCAATGGAGGACAACCCCTCCAAGAAGAAATGAATGCATGGGCGTCGCCAGCGCCGCTCCAAGCCCTGCCACAGCAATGCCGGCACCGGAGACGAAAACAATCCGAACGGTGCCGAAGATGAATACAACCCCGACCAGCCCGCCTTCGAGCAGGCCGAGCAGGAAGATGGGCAGGACAGCCCAGATGAGCAAGCGACGGACGGGTATCCGGAGGAGGACAACTACATGCCCACCTTCGAAGACGAGATTAGCCTCGGCGACGACGAGTTTGGCGTGCCTGAGGAACCCGTGGAGCAGGAGCGCTTCAAGCACCGGCTTATTGCCACTGTGAGGAGCCTGAAGAAGAAGCAGCAGCAGCTTGAAGCTGATCAAGACCTGCTGACAGACAGATGGACAGAAGTCCTGGCAGCCGAGGAATATGGACTCGAGCGCCACACGGCTGACCGGCCACCTCGTGGCCGGGATAAAACGGCATATCAGCCCGAATACTGGCCCGCACCCCCGCGCCAGTTTACTACGGCCCGGGGCAATACTCAGGACCTGCGCGAAAGATGGGGAAACACCGCAGGACAACCAAGATCGATATACGGATCACGGGGGCTCGCTGCAGCACGCGACGATGACCGTCGGGACGGATACACCATAAACAAGTCCGGCCAGGCCGAACACAGCCACCCAGACCAATTTGAACTGCGTAGCCACATAGCCCGGCACAGAGGTGCCGCACACCCCCTATGCTTCACCGATGAAGTGATGGATCACGAATTCCCAGAAGGGTTCAAACCCGTAAACATGGAATCATACGATGGCACAACAGACCCTGCAGTATGGATTGAAGATTTCCTTCTCCATATTCACATGGCCCGCGGAGACGACTTACACGCCATCAAGTATCTTCCCCTTAAGCTAAAAGGACCCGTCCGGCACTGGCTAAACAGCCTGCCCTCTAATTCCATTGGCAGTTGGGCAAACCTGGAAGACACGTTCCTCGACAACTTCCAGGGCACATACGTGCGACCACCAGACGCCGATGATTTGAGCCACATTACTCAACAACCCGGAGAGTCACCCAGGAAATTCTGGACTCGGTTCCTAACTAAAAAGAACCAAATAGTCGACTGTCCGGACACCGAAGCCCTGGTGGCTTTTAAGCATAATATCCGCGATGAGTGGCTCGCCCGACACCTCGGCCAGGAGAAACCCAAGTCCATGGCAGCTCTCACGACACTAATGACCCGCTTTTGCGCGGGCGAGGACAGCTGGTTGGCTCGCAGCAGCACTACGCCACATTCTGGCACTTCGGACGTTCGTGACAATAACGGCAAGCAACGGCGCAACAGACACTAGCGACGGAACAACAGCGACAACACCGAAGACACAGCAGTCAACGCCGGATTTAGCGGATCCAAATCCGGTCAGCGGAAGAAGCCGTTCAAACAAAACAATCACGGACCATCCAGTCTGGACCGCATACGGGAACGCCCGTGCCAAATTCATGGCACCCCAGACAAGCCAGCCAACCACACTAATAGAGACTGCTGGGTGTTCAAACAGGCCGGTAAAATAAACGCTGAAAACAAGGACAAGGGGCTACACAGCGACGATTACGAAGAGCCCCGGCGTCCGAACACGGGGGGACAGAAGAAATTTCCCCCCAGGTGAAAACGGTCAACATGATCTACGACACTCACATTCCCATGCGGGAACGGAAGCGAGCACTACGGGACGTCTATGCGATGGAGCCAGTCGCCCCCAAATTCAACCCATGGTCAGATTGTCCGATCACCTTTGATCGTAGGGATAACCCTACTAGCAACTGTCACGGCGGCTCAGCCGCATTGGTCCTAGACCCAATCATCGACGGATTCCACCTCACGCGAGTCCTTACGGACGGCAGCAGCAGCCTGAACCTGCTTTATCAGGACACAGTGCGCAAAATGGGCATCGACCCCTCAAGGATCAAGCCCACCAAAACCACCTTTAAAGGTGTAATTCCTGGAGTAGAGGCCCGTTGTACGGGCTCTATAACATTGGAACTGGTCTTCGGATCTCCGGATAACTTCCGAAGCGAAGAGTTAATCTTCGATATCGTCCCTTTCCATAGTGGTTAACACGCACTGCTCGGACGAACCGCATTCGCTAGATTCAATGCGGTACCACACACTATGCATACCTCAAGCTCAAGATGCCAGGCCCGCGCGGGGTCATAACAGTCAACGGAAACATGGACCGCTCTCTCCGTACAGAAGAGCATACTGCAGCCCTCGCGGCAGAAGTGCAATGCGGCCTCCTCCGACAAACCACCAATCCGGCGACGACAACCTCGAGTACCGTCAAGCGAGTCCGGAGCACCCCGCAACAGGATCACCAGGCACGCCAAGAGTGCGACTAGCAGTCCGGCCTCCGCTCAAACCCCATCAAAGCAGCATTCGTGCCACGCGTACACAATTACGCACTCAAAATACCATGGGCACAGGCGGAGGCGCAGCAGTGACTTAGTCAACAGTGCGGTATCACCGCAACATACTTTCATAACCCTCCCCTTTTATCTTTCAGGACACTGCCTTAGGGCAGCCTCTTCAGAAGAGCCGGATTGTCGGACGTATGCAGGGGAGAAAACCAAGGAGGCAATAGGCTTTGCGCACAAAAAGAAATACCCAGGTGGAATCTATTCACGATCGTTATACCTGTTTTATATACCTGTACGCGGCCTGCCCCTGGATAGGACATGTCAAATAGTCCTATTTATCTCTGCTTAATGCATTCATTGTAAACATACGCTTAGAGGTATTACGCATCAATGGGATATTATATACGGCGTCAGCTTATTATTCCTATCCGGACATTTTTTTCTATAAATGTTCATTTTCTATTGCATCTGTACACTTTGGTACGGTTATTTTGCCAGGGGCTTTTTATAGCGCCCCGTACTACGGCAAGTAAAGTCCGAACACTGTCAACAGTGCGGCACCCCGAACTTATAGCACTATATGCATCAGCTCCGAATCATGTCTTGGGTCCATAGTTGGGTTAGCCCGGCTCCCTTGTTTTGGTACCTTACGTTCCGTTATATCGGCTAAGGTAGTGCAGGGAGAACTACTGCGATTGTGTCCCGGTTCTTCCGGACGAGCACCTCAGTAGAGAAAGCCGAAAACTGACCGACATGATGTGGCGAGAGCTGGTCGCTGTTCGAGAGGTCTTAAAATCCTTAACGATTTTTCCGCTTTAGGCGAGGAATCGGCCTCGCCCGATTTAGGCGTATATAGCGCCCCAGTTCGGCCTTCCGAATTCTAGGGGCTTCGCCGAAATTGAAAATTGCAGACTTCTATGGCTAAGTGAAGGTTATAAAGCCGCATAGTCCGATTGCCTTGTTCGCTGCGCTAGACACCTCCTTTAGGGACCAAACATTTGGATAAAGAGTGTTTGGGTTTTCCACGAACACCCCAGTACTAGTTACGTGGGGGCGGAAGCCGACGACTGGCCTACTTTTAGAATTTTATAAAGAGCCGCACAGAAGGTAATATTTTAAATCAAAAAGCGCTACATAACGCAAGTAATTTCGTCCTTAAATTACAAACATGACAGAAGGGAATTCACTCTAAAATTGTGTCCTTGGTACATTCATCGGCCACGAGACGAGCGCCGTTCATAACGCAATCATAATATTTCTCGGGACAGCGATGCGCCTTGCCCTCCGACGGCCCGTCCTTCACCAGCTTCTCCGCATCCAGCTTGCCCCAATGCACCTTCACACGGGCAAAGGCCCGGCGGGTACCCTCAATGCAAACGGATCGCTTGATCACTTCAAGCCGCGGACAGGCATTCACCATCCGCTTGACTAGGCCAAAGTAGCTAGTGGGCAGGGGCTCACCGGGCCACATCCGGACTATGAAATCCTTCATAGCCACTTTGGCCGCCCTGTGGAGTTCAACCAACTGCTTCAGTTGGTCACTCAGAGGCGTTGGATGTTCGGCCCCAGCATACTGGGACCAGAACAGCTTCTCCGTCGCGCTCCCCTCCTCGGCACGGTAGAACTCCGCGGCATCTGATACGCTGTGTGGCAGATCTGCGGATGCCCCTAGAGAGCTCCGAATTCGGGTAAGTAAAAGAAACGCCTCCTCGACATGCTTGCTTTGCATAAATAATTTCTTACCCGCCGCTATCTTTTTGGCCTCCTGGATTTCCTGTTGTGCCTTCTCGGCTTCGGCCTTGGCGTCTTTTATACTAGCAAGGGCCTTCGCAACCTCGGCCTCTTTTACCTTAAGCTCATGCTCCATGAACTCGAACTTCTTGCCGAGCTCCTGGAGCTCTTGCTGTACCTCGCCCACTCTAGCATCTTGCTTTTCGCGCTCCTTGCATTCCAAGGCCGCATTGTCTTCGGCCTCGGACAGCGCTTTCATCAGAGACGCCACTTCGATGGTGGCCCCTGTTCCAAAATCACGATGCTTCATCATTAGAATAACCAATTTTATCTATCCCTCATTATGTGAGAGCAGGGAATCACTCACCTTTGTTCTCTTTGAGCTGCCTCTTCATGAGGTCGAGCTCTCCCTGCGCCTGCTCCAGATCCTGTTTTAGTCCCGCGATCTCGGCTGTGCGGACAACAGCGGCAAGCAGCACAGCCTGCTTATTCACATTCATACTTATTATTAGACTCCTGCGGATTATAATTGACCCTCCGTTTGGTTTTTCTTTCCGAACACCAAACAGAGTATCAGGGGCTACTACCTATCGGGTGGTAATTTCACTCGTTTTTATTACTTACCTCAAAGCCTGTGAGGAGGCTGGAGCAAGCTTCGGTTTGTCCGCTTTTGGCGGACAAAACCTTCTGAACCACCGCACTCATAAGAGTACGGTGCTCTTCATCCATGGAAGCGCCGCGAAGCGCTTCCAGCAGACAATCCGACGCCTCGGGCGTAGCGGAGGTCCTCGGCACGGACGGCTCACCCTCCCTAACGAGGGGCCGCCCGCTTGAGTCCGGAACCGTTGGAGGTTCCGGAACAGTGTTCGGCTGAGAACCCGGCCTATTGCGGCTCTCATCGACACGATCCGCGGGGATCTTGAACCCCGTGTGTCCGACATCTGGAATTCCGCCTTGGGGCATCTCCAGAGTCACCTCCCCCCGCTCTAGGAGCCTTCGGGACAACACCTCCGTGTCATCCACGGGCTGAGGAGTAGTGGCCGTCGGGAGCGAGTTCATCGCCGAATCGCTCAGGGACCCATCCGAAGACGATACCTCGGGATGAACCCTGGCCGGACTGCATATATGTTCGGCGTTATAAAAAGACTATGGAGTAAAGTCATGATAGAGTGCGGATACTTACGATCGCACTAGGGGCCTCCCCCTGGGCAGCCACCCCTCCTCGCTATGGGCGGGCGTGGCGGAGTAGTCCGGAAGAGACACCTTTCCATTCTTGGACGTCCCAGCCTCCCCCTCTGGGGCGGCTTTCCTCTTTTTCTCCTCCCCAGTACGGGGAGGCAAAGTTGCCTCTTGATTCCCCCCGCCTCCGCGGGAGGAATCTGCCTCGTCGTCATCGGATGACGAGGGTATGACGGCCTTGCGCCGGGGGCCTGTCCTAGCCCACTGGTCCGCCTTCCCAGGCCCCCCATCCTCTCCGGATGGGGCGGCCTCCTCTTCTTCTTCTTCTTCTTCTTCCCCTTCGGGGGAGGACTCTGCCTCGTCGTCTTCGGACAAGGCCTCCGGTACAACTTTACGCCGGAGACCCTTTCTGGTCCCCGGGGCCTTCTTTTCGGCCTTTTTCTCCGGTGCCTAATAGGGCGCCGGGACTAGCATCTCCGTCAGGAGAGCATCAGCCGGGCCTTCTGGCAGTGGAGCCGGACAGTCAATCCGCTCCACTGTCTCCACATAATCCTCATCAAATATGCACAATTACTTAAGGCTCCCCCACAAATACATTGGGGAGAACTCAATCCGGTGGTAGTCAGAAAACTCACCGGACGGGGAGCCCGCGCGGCATGAAGTCCACGGTCCTCGGATATGGGAGGAGGTACTTCGGTGGCCTTGAACAGCGCCTTCCATGCGTCTTTGTGCTTCATGCCATAGAGCTTTCGAAGCGTTTGGTGTTCGGTCAGGACGAACTCCCACAGATTAAACACCCGCCTTTGGCACGGAAGAATCCGGCGAACGAGCATGACCAGGATCACGTTGACAAGCTTGATGTTCTTGTCCTTCATATTCTTGATGCAGTTTTGGAGTCCGGTCAGCTCCGCGGGTTCGCCCCAGGCTAGACCGTTCTTTTCCCAGGAGGTGAGCCGCATGGGGATTCCGGATCTGAATTCGGGGGCCGCTGCCCAGTTGGCGTCGCACGGCTCGGTGATGTAGAACCACCCCGATTACCACCCTTTCACGGTCTCAGCGAAGGAGCCGTCAAGCCAGGTGACGTTAGTCATCTTGCCCACCATGGCCCCTCCGCACTCCGCTTGCTGGCCGCTCACGATCTTCAGCTTCATGCAGAAGATTTGCAGCCACAAGCCAAAGTGAGGCTTGATGTGGAGGAAGGCCCTCGCATACGACGATAAACGTCGATATGTTGAGGACGAAGTTTGGGGCTAGATCATGGAAATCTAGCCCGTAGTAGAACATGAGCCCGCGGATGAAGGGGTGAAGTGGAAACCCCAGTCCACAGACGAAGTGGGCGAGAAACATGACCCTCTCGTGGGGTCCTGGGGCTGGAATGACCTGCCCGTCATCCAGTAGTCGGTGCGCTATGTCTGCGGCCAAGTATCCGGCCGCTCGAAGATTCGCGATATCCTTCTCCTTCACGGTGGAAGCCACCCACTTGCCTCCTGCTCCGGACATATTTAGCTATGCGAAGGACACTTGGACTAGGGTGCTGGAGCTCGAGGAGGCAAGGATGAGCAAAGGAGGAGGAAGGCGTGGGTGAAAATGGGGATCCTTTATCCCTTTATAGAGGCGACGAAAGCGGTGCGTCTCCTCACTTGCCCGTTGAGAATCGCTTACTTCCCAAGCGCCACGATTGATGGCGTGGTGGGATACCCATACCCGTATTGATGAGAATCCCGTGATAAGGGGACACGATCTTTGCTTTGACAACACGTGTCAAGGAAACCGCCTCACAATATGCGCCGCGGCTGGTTGTGGGAAAACGGTTCGAATAATGACCCGACCGCAATGACATATCATGTCGTCTAAAAAGTTGTAAGCTGAAATATCATTCTCTCTACGGTGGTATGCGAAGATCATTTTGCAGATCCGGACATGGTCTACGTGTTCGATAATTACTCTGGAGTATTCGGAGAAGGAACCCGCCTTGCAATGCCGAAGACAAGACTGCGCGCTGGACTCATCGTCATCGAACCCTGGTTCACGGCTACTGAGGGAGTCCTGGATTAGGGGGTATCCGAATAGCCGGACTATATACTTCGTCCGGACTATTGAAGCGTGAAGATACAAGACTCAAGACTCCGCCCCGTGTCCGGATGGGACTCTCCTTTGCGTGGAAGACAAGCTTGGCGATCCGCATATTGTATTTCCTTCCTTGTAACCGACTCCGTGTAAACCCTAGCCCTCTCCGGTGTCTATATAAACCGGAGAGGTTGGTCCTTAGAAGGCCGATCACAACTACAATCATAATCATCATAGGCTAGCTCCTAGGGTTTTGCCTCTACGATCTCGTGGTAGATCTACTCTTGTACTACTCATATCGTCAATATTAATCAAGCAGGAAGTAGGGTTTTACCTCCATCGAGAGGGCCCGAACCTGGGTAAACATTGTGTCCCTTGCTTCCTATTACCATCAGCCTAAGACGCGCAGATCGGGACCCCCTACCCGAGATCCGCCGGTTTTGACACCGACAGTGAGTAGTTACGTTTGTTAGTGAGGACATGGGTGAAGTCTTGCTATTAGTAGTCATGTGAATTTGGTATTCGTTCAATATTTTGATGAGATGTATGTTGTCTTTTCCTCTAGTGGTGTTATGTGAACGTCGACTACATGACACTTGACCATTATTTGGGCCTAGAGGAAGGCATAGGGAAGTAATAAGTAGATGATGGGTTGCTAGAGTGACAGAAGCTTAAACCCTAGTTTATGTGTTGCTTCGTTAGAGGCTGATTTGGATCCATATGTTTAATGCTGTGGTGAGGTTTACCTTAATACTTCTTTTGTAGTTGCGGACGCTTGCAATAGGGGTTAATCATAAGTGGGATGCTTGTCCCAGTAAGGGCAGTACCCAAGCATCGGTCCACCCACATATCAAATTATCAAAGTACCGAACGCGAATCATATGAACGTGATGAAAACTAGCTTGACGATAATTCCCATGTGTCCTCGGGAGCTCCTTTCTCATTATTAGAAATTGTCCAGGCTTATCCTTTGCTACATAAAGGATTGGGCCACCTTGCTGCATACGTTGTTCCCTTTGTCATCGGTATGTTACTTGCTCGAGATTTGATCGTCGGTATCTCGATACCTAGTTCAATCTCGTTACCGGCAAGTCTCTTTACTCGTTCTGTAATACATCATCCCGCAACTAACTCATTAGTCACAATGCTTGCAAGGCTTATAGTGATGTGCATTACCAAGTGGGCCCAGAGATACCTCTCGGACAATCGGAGTGACAAATCCTAATCTCGAAATACGCCAACCCAACAAGTACCTTTGGAGACACCTGTAGAGCACCTTTATAATCACCCATTTACGTTGTGACGTTTGGTAGCACACAAAGTGTTCCTCCAGTAAACGGGAGTTGCATAATCTCATAGTCATAGGAACATGTATAAGTCATGAAGAAAGCAACAGCAACATACTAAACGATTGGGTGCTAAGCTAACTGAATGGGTCAAGTCAATCACGTCATTCTCCTAATGAGGTGATCCCGTTAATCAAAAGACAACTCATGTCTATGGCTAGGAAACATAACCATCTTTGATTAACGAGCTAGTCAAGTAGAGGCATACTAGTGACACTCTGTTTGTCTATGTATTCACACGTGTATTATGTTTCCGGTTAATACAATTCTAGCATGAATAATAAACCTTACTGAAAACCGCTTATCATTTCCTATTGCTCCTTGTTGGGTTCGACACTCTTACTTATCAAAAGGACTATGATAGATACCCTACACTTGTGGGTCATCATGCCGCGTCGCCCATGCAGGACTGTGGGCGAGGCAGCGAGAGGGACTGCACAGGGAGCCCCCTGCGGCGCTGACGAGCTCAGTGATGCAAGCGAGCCACTCCTCGTAGAGGTCGTCGATGGGGCGGTAGTGCAGGAGCTCACGTGCCAGGAGCAGCGCGGCGTGCGCGTCTACGGGGGCACGACGAGCGTAAGACGACGAACCAGCTGGGGTCAGCTACGGAGTGGCCGTGCGGCCTTCCCGCTGCACCGAGGGGTGCAGCGAAGATGCTTGCTGCTTGTTCCCCACCGGGCCAGTGGCGGCATGAGCGGCAGGCGATGAAGAACGACGAGGAGCCCCACCGACGGGAACCGTCTGGGCGACGTGGGCGGCGAGAGCGGCCCGGCGCTCGGCGCGAGCTTGGCGAGCGTCCGCCATGGATGCAATTTAGCGATAGGACGCAGATGAGTGGAGGAAAGATTCTGGCGCACCCCTACCTCTCGCGCCAAATGTCGGGTTTCGGGTTCCGGAAAAACCCTTAAGGTTCAAACTCTGGGGTGCACGCGAAGATCTTCCCCCTACCGATCTACTCCCTCTCCACGCCGTGGATCTAAACTAGCAAGATGAACAACACAAGGGACGCGAGATTTATTTTGGTTCAGGCCACCATCGTGGGGTAATACCCTACTCCAGTGTGTGGTGTGTGGATTGCCTCTTGGGCTGATGAGGAACAGTACAAGGGGAAGAACAACCTCGCGAGGGGAGGAGTTCTTGTGTTGGCGTGGGTGGTTCTGGTCAAGGTTCGATTGGTCGATCCCCTTGTCTTGGGAGTGGCTAGTCCTATTTATAGAGGCCTCGGTCCTCTTCCCAAATATTGAGCGGGAAGGGATTCCACAATGACAGGATTTCAAGGGGGACAGCTAGTACAAGGTATCCCGACTAAAGGTGGTCTTCGACTGTCAAAAGCACTGGCGATGACGCCGTCTTGGGCTCCACGGTGACCGCCGTCTTCTCGTACTCCTGGTCCTGGTCTTGTTGCACCGATAGGGAGACCTTATATTGTTGATTCCAAATTTACTATTCACACTGATCATGCTGCTATTAAATATCTTATGGAAAAGAAAGACGCTAAGCCTAGACTCATTAGATGGGTTCTCCTGCTCCAAGAATTTGATTTGCATATTATTGATAGAAAGGGAGCTGAGAACCCCGTTGCAGACAACTTATCTAGGTTAGAGAATGTTCTTGATGACCCACTGCCTATTGATGATAGCTTTCCTGATGAACAATTAGCGGTCATTAATGCTTCTCGTACTGCTCCCTGGTATGCTGATTATGCTAATTACATTGTTGCTAAATTTATACCTCCTAGTTTCACATACCAGCAAAAGAAAAAGTTCTTTTATGATTTAAGACATTACTTCTGGGATGACCCACACCTTTATAAAGAAGGAGTAGATGGTGTTATTAAACGTTGTGTGCCTGAGCATGAACAGGAACAGATCCTACGCAAGTGTCACTCTGAATCCTATGGAGGACACCACGCTGGAGATAGAACTGCACACAAGGTACTACAATCTGGTTTTTATTGGCCTACTCTCTTCAAAGATGCTCGTAAGTTTGTCTTTCTTGTGATGAATGTCAAAGAATTGGTAATATTAGTAGACGTCAAGAAATGCCTATGAATTAGTCTCTTGTTATTGAACCATTTGATGTTTGGGGCTTTGATTATATGGGACCTTTTCCTGCCTCTAATGGTTATACACATATTTTAGTTGCTGTTGATTATGTTACTAAGTGGGTAGGAGCTATTCCAACTAGTACTGCTGATCATAACACCTCTATTAAAATGCTTAAAGAAATTATTTTTCCGAGGTTTGGAGTCCCTAGATATCTTATGACTGATGGTGGTTCACATTTTATTCATGGTGCTTTCCGAAAGATGCTTGCTAAGTATGATGTTAATCATAGAATCGCATCTCCTTATCATCCGCAGTCTAGTGGTCAAGTAGAGTTAAGCAATAGAGAGCTCAAATTAATTTTGCAAAAGACTGTCAATAGATCTAGAAAGAATTGGTCCAAAAAATTGATGATGCATTATGGGCCTATAGAACTGCATACAAAAATCCTATGGGTATGTCTCCATATAAGATGGTTTATGGAAAAGCATGTCATTTACCTCTTGAACTTGAACATAAAGCATATTGGGCTATTAAAGAGGTCGATTATGACTTCAAACTTGCCGGTGAGAAGAGGTTGTTTGATATTAGCTCACTTGATGAATGGAGAACCCAGGCCTATGAGAATGCCAAGCTATTCAAAGAAAAAGTCAAACGCTAGCATGATAAAGGATACAAAAGTGTGAGTTTAACGTAGGAGATTATGTGTTATTATTCAACTCTCGTTTAATATTTTTTGCAGGAAAACTTCTCTCTAAATGGGAAGGTCCCTACATTATCGAGGATGTCTATCGTTCTGGTGCCATAAAAATCAACAACTTCGAAGGCACAAGTCCGAGGGTGGTAAACGGTCAAAGAATTAAACATTATATCTCAGGTAATCCTATCAATGTTGAAACTAATATTATTGAAACCGTAAGCCCAGAGGAATACATAAGGGACACTTTCCAGAACATTCTAGACTCCGAAAAGGAATAGGTATGTGGTACGGTAAGTAAACCGACTCCAAAACAACTCCAATGGCAATTTTTTCAGTTTTGGAATATTTAAGAATTTTAGGAAGAAAGAAGTAGTCCGAAAGGGACACGAGGCCCCCATGAGAGTGGAGGGCGCGCCCACCCTTACTGGGCGCGCCCCCTGTCTCGTTGGCACCTCGTGTGCCTCCCGGACTCCGTTTTCTTGCATGTTACGTATTTTGGTCGGTAAAAATTCATTATATATACTCCCGAAGTTTTTGACCACCGTATCACGCAAATATCCTCTGTTTTCGTTTCGAGCTGTTTCTGTTTCAGATTTAGAGCATCATGTCATCTCCAAGTGCTCCCAAGGACAAGTTTTTCGAGAGGGCTATCAACCCCTATCTCGCAGAGGTGCTGCAACACCCTCAAACCATTGAGATGCGTGAGGGGATGCTGCACATCCGTGATGTGGAGGGACCAAGGCGTACCGGAAGCGTGGAGACAAAGCTCGAAGCCGTGGAGCAGCAAGTTTTCAAGTGCCAAGGGATGGTGGAGCGTGGACTCAACGCCAACCAGATGATGATCACGGAGTTCACCAACAACCACAAGCTGGATGCCAAAGTCATTGGGGAGACCATCTTCAAGCTTCAAGAGAAAATCGAGCACCTCCAAGCCCAGATCTATGACCTGCAAAACCAGAACTGTGAGTATGAATGTAGATTCAAAAGAATGAGTTTGGCAGCAGATTTAAGGATCCCAGAGACTCGATCATCCTTCTATGATGGTGGACCTATGCCTTGGAAGACGGAAGACAAGCCTACATCATCAACAACTCCTACTTCACCACCTCCGAGGACATAATCACGTGGGTATGGGCACTCCCCTTGGCAACTGCCAAGGTTGGGGGAGGTTCCCCGGTATCGTATCACCATCACACTCCTATCTTTACCGTTTTATTTAGTTCGATCCTTTTAGTAGTATCTTGATTTAGTAGATTTAAATTTTGATATCAATTAGTTTGAGTTTTGCTTTATGTATCTTGATTTAGACGATCTCTTTATGTATTCGAGTCCGTGAGCTATCTATAATAAAGATTTGTGTTGAGTCAAGGGCTTTGCTATCTTGCTATGATCTTGAGAAAGTAAAAAGAATAAAAGAGCTCATATTGAGCTTATGATTAGTAATGACTTCACACATAGAAAGTATGAGGCATAAAAGTTGTTGAGAGTTGATAAATGTAGTTTTGGTCATCGTTGCAATTAATAGGAAGTGATAAGGAAAGAGAGGTTCACATATAAATATATTATCTTGAACATCTTTTATGATTGGGAGCACTCATTAAGTATGACATGCTAAAAGAGTTGACGTTGGACAAGGAAGACAAAGTAATGGTTTATGTTTTCTCGCATCTCAGTTAAAGTATATTGTCATTGACCTTCCAAACATGTTGAGCTTGCCTTTCCCCCTCATGCTAGCCAAATTCCTTGCACCAAGTAGAGATACTACTTGTGCTTCCTAATATCCTTGAACCCAGTTTTGCCATGAGAGTCCACCATACCTACCTATGGATTGAGTAAGATCCTTCAAGTAAGTTGTCATGTTGCAGTTAATAAAAATTGCTATCTAAATATGTATGACTTATTAGTGCAGAGAAAATAAGCTTTGTACGATCTTGTTGTGGAAGCAATAAAAGCGACGGATTGCATAATAAAGGTCCACATACAAGGGGCAATATAAAGTGACGTTCTTTTGCATTAAGATTTTGTGCATCCAACCCTAAACGCACATGACAACCTCTGCTTCCCTCTGCGTAGGGCCTATCTTTTACTTTATGTTTTTACTTTATGCTTGAGTCAAGGTGATCTTCACCTTTCCCTTTTCATTTTATCCTCTGGCAAGCTCCTCGTGTTTGAAAGATCATGATATATATATCCAATTGGATGTAAGTTAGCATGGGCTATTATTGTTGACATCACCTAAAGGTGAATACGTTGGGAGGCAACATAATAAGCCCCTATCTTTCTCAGTGTCCGGCTGAAACTCCATAACCACAAGTATTGCGTGAGTGTTAGCAACTGTAGAAGACAACAAGATAGTTGAGTATGTGGATTTGCTGAAAGGCTCTATTGTTGACTCTTTCTGATGTTATGATAAATTGCAATTGCTTCAATGACTGACATTATAGTTTGTTAGTTCTCAATGAAGTTTTTGAACCATACTTAACATTGTGAATTGATTGTTACTTGAGCATAAGAAATCATATGATGAAATCTATATATATTGCTGTTATAAGAATGATCATGATGCCCTCATGTCCGTATTTTATTTTTATCGACACCTCTATCTCTAAACATGTGGACATATTTTTCGATATCGGCTTCCGCTTGAGGACAAGCGAGGTCTAAGCTTGGGGGAGTTGATACGTCCATTTTGCATCATGCTTTTATATCAATATTTATTGCATTATGGGCTGTTATTACACATTATATCTCAATACTTATGGCTATTCTCTCTCATTTTACAATGTTTACCATGAAGAGGGGGAATGCCAGCAGCTGGAATTCTGGCTGGAAAAGGAGCAAACATTGGAAACCTATTCTGCACTACTGTAAAAATCCTGAAACTCCACGAAACCTATTTCTGGGATTAATAAGAATTATTGAGTGGAAGAAATACACCAGGGGCCCCACACCTTGTCCAGGAGGGTGGGGGGCACGCCCCCCCTACTGGGCACGGCCCCCTGTCTCCTGGGCCCCCTGGTGGCCCCCCGGTGTCCATCTTCTGCTATATGAGGGCTTTTACCCTGGAAAAAATCGTGGGCAAGCTTACGGGACGAAACTCCGCCACGAGGCGGAACCTTGGCGGAACCAATCTAGAGCTCCGGCGGAGCTGTTCTGCCGGGGAAACTTCCCTCCAGGAGGGGGAAATCATCACCATCATCATCACCAACTATCCTCTCATCGGGAGGGGGTCAATCCCCATCAACATCTTCACTAGCACCATCTCCTCTCAAAACCCTAGTTCATCTCTTGTATCCAATCTTGTATAAAAACCACAAATTGGTACCTGTGGGTTGCTAGTAGTGTTGATTACTCCTTGTAGTTGATGCTAATTGGTTTACTTGGTGGAAGATCATATGTTCAGATCCTTTATGCATATTATTACTCCTCTGATTATGAACATGAATATGCTTTGTGAGTAGTTATGTTTGTTCCTGAGGACATGGGTGAAGTCTTGCTATTAGTAGTCATGTGAATTTGGTATTCGTTCGATATTTTGATGAGATGTATGTTGTCTTTTCCTCTAGTGGTGTTATGTGAACGTCGACTACATGACACTTCACCATTATTTGGGCCTAGAGGAAGGCATAGGGAAGTAATAAGTAGACGATAGGTTGCTAGAGTGACAGAAGCTTAAACCCTAGTTTATCCGTTGCTTCATTAGGGGCTGATTTGGATCCATATGTTTAATGTTGTGGTTAGGTTTACCTTAATATTTCTTTTGTAGTTGCGGACGCTTGCAATAGGGGTTAGTCATAAGTGGGATGCTTGTCCAAGTAAGGGTAGTACCCAAGCACCGGTCCACCCACATATCAAATTATCAAAGTACCGAACGCGAATCATATGAACGTGATGAAAACTAGCTTGACAATAATTCCCATGTGTCCTCGGGAGCTCCTTTCTCATTATAAGAAATTGTCCAGGCTTATCCTTTGCTACATAAAGGATTGGGCCACCTTGCTGCACTTTATTTACTTTCATTGCTTGTTACACTACAAAAAAATACACTTCCGTGATGATACGTGTTTGTCACAGTAGGTCGCGTTTTTTGTCATGCATGTACATCCATGACAAATTTATGATAGAATGAAGATAGTCATACCTGTGCTGCCGTAGAAGTGTTCCATGACATTACCAAAATTATCATCACGGAAGTGTCCACTTCCATGACGATAAATCACGCGTCACAGAAGTGCTTTCGTCAAGGGTGACCGACACGTGGCATCCACCGTAACGGAACGCCGTTAAGCTATCGGGTCGGGTTTTGGATCCGATAACCCGTTAACAGCCAAGACCAATGGGGATTTTCCACGTGTAAAATCATCATTGGTTGGAGGAAACACGTGTCGGCTCATCGTTGGGACAGATGTCATCCACTCATTGGACAGAAAGCGCCTATGATACATCGACACATGGCACGACCCATCAAGTTTAAATGGGCCGGTCCAACTAAAGGCCCACAAGATTTTGCGAACCATAATGGGCCGGCCCAGCTAAAGGCCCACGAGATTTTGCAGACCATAATGGGCTGGCCCAGCTAAAGGCCCACAAGATTTCGCGGGCCATAATAGTCCCGCCCAAGTAAAGGCCCACAAGATTTTTGTGTGCCATAATGGGCCGGCCCAGGTAAAGGCCCACAAAGTTCTTGCGGATCATAATGGGCCAGCCCAGCTAAAGGCCCACGAGATTTCACCGACATTAATGGGCCGGCCCAGCTGTAGGCCCACAATATTTTGAGGACCCTAGTAGGTTGGCCCATTAAATGGCTGCCATGTTTTGGGCCAAATGCCGGCCCATATTTGATCCGGTCCATTAATGGCCTGCCACGTTCCGAGCCTAATAATGGCCCATATAAGATCCGGCCCGTTAAAAGCCTCCCACTTTCTGGCCCAAATCACGGCCCAGATCAGGTCCGGCCCTTTAAGAGGCTTTGGGCTCAATTATGGCCCATATCAGATTCGGCCCGTTAACTCGACGCTATGCTTTTGGGCCCACTTGCTAAAGGCCCATTTAGTAATTCGTTCTGATATTAGTTTCGGCCTGTTAAGGGCCCATTTAACATTTCGGCCCTATATTAATTTCGGCCTGTTAAAAGCCCGTCATATAGTTGGGCCTAACTACGGCCCGGTTTGCATCCGGCCTGCTCGCAGCCGATATCTGATTGGGCCAAACAAGGACCGAGACAACTTTGGCCTGTTAAAAGCCCGTGAATTGATTCGCACAATCATGGGCCGGGGTCCATTTCGGGCTGCTGCCGGCCCGTGAGCTATTCGGCACGTTTCAGGCCCAACCTACTTCTCAGCCTCCTAAAAGCCCATTGAGTTTTCTTGCGAAAAGAGGGCCGGGGGTTACTCGGCCTATTAAAGGCCCGAATCTACTAGTGGGCCAGTTTGACGGGGCACATGATGCGGATCAGACATCGTGATTGCATGACGGCCCGATTATGTACCGTAATTTTACGGTTTAGCCAGTTTACTGCGAAGACAGGATATATATACAGTAAAATAACTGCAGCATCGTGAATAAGAAAAAACCTAGACTATACAATAAAGAAATTACGGCATATTACATCCACTGGGCATCAAAGTTCGCCACTATGATTGTAAAGCACAAGCAGACAGCAGATTACATACACTGGGCATCAAAGATTGCCACCAGTGCAAATAAACACGCCGACAAAATAATATACAAAACCGACAGCACTTCAATAGAGTTCAAGAAAGGTTAGCCCTGCTGGGGAGCTGCAATGCAAGCAGCTGAGCAAGATGATGAGACTGCGCTTGTTCAACACTTATATCTTCCTCACTATGAAAGATAAACAAGCAGACAGATGACAGGTTTTGCACATAAAAGTATTAGTGCTGACAATTCATCACATTTCCTACTGACGAATAAAGTGACACAGTTTAAAATTGCATTAACACAATATGGTATTGTTCAGGTCAAGACATGGCAGGAAATGACATTGTGAAGGAGTTGGCATCTTCACGACACCACTGGATTACAGATCAAGAACTCATAAGTATCAATGGTTAGTGTGCTGTCAATTTATCCCATTTCAGATTGGCAAATAAAGAGACGGTTTAAATAATAGTAGAATGATATGACATTGTTCATAGTTAAGACATTGCAGAATATGACATTGTGCTGTTGTGGGTAGGTTCACCACACCACTGGATTACGGATGAAGAACAGAAGCATACATGCCGTGCAAAAGAAGATCACTTGCTTTGTATAGTTTAGTTTACATGGTATGAAGAAGGAACTTGGTTTTACAACTGAAAACTTCAATTGAGAAGGACAAACTTTTGTTTATGAACTACATAATAAACTTTAAACATGCAATTTGATGCAAACACCAAAAATAAACAGCTGTTGCAGTCATGCCTAACCAAATATACACAACAAAGTTTGAAGGCTTGAGATGGACAAACTTACATTACTGGTGAAGACAGGCTCTATAAAGCCCTTGTCCATGCTGATGGGGGCAATTCAAGAAGTTTAGCACAGAATCTTCTTCATAAGCATTGCCTTTATTCTACATTTTGTTAAGAGTAAATATAGATGTGATAATATACAAAAAATGGAGAATATTTAAGATAAGATGAAGAGTGATGCTACATAACCAAGTAGCTATAAATGTATGTGCGGCAATACAGGCAAAAGGCACAGCCAATAGCAATGCACAACTAAACTTCTTCAGTACCAACCTTATGGTAAGAGTAAATATAGATTTGATGTGTAGAAAATGGAGGGCAAAGAAAAATAAGCTGCAGAGTGATGGTACATGAACAACTACCTGTCAATATAAGTACACTGATAAAGGACAGCATGTACTTACAAGAACAATGCGGAGCTAAAAAAATTCATTGGCATTGGATATATTCTAAACTAATGTAACCATTCATACAGATCAGATAATTTGGAGCGAACAATTGATAAGCAAGCTATCATGCATACTGTTGTCACATAATGAACCAGGTATGTATGCAAGTACAGTGATACAGGACAACAGGTACTAACAACAGCAAAGCAGCGGGCAGCATATTTGCGATATCCTGTCGTTCTTTTCAAACCGGAATTCTTCTTCGAGCAGATTTCCTGCAAAAAAGATCCGTAAGGCACATGCGGAAAAGTAGAAGTTCAAATTGTCATGTGATTTCATAGACAGTACCTCATCCTGGGAACGAGACCAGTGCATAACAAGGTTTTTCCATTCAATGTCTTCTAAATTTAGCACAGGAGACTTCACTGGAAATTCGTTTATAGACTTGCCGTCAAAGTGTGATTTCCTCAGGTAACACCGATACTGCTGCAATGCTTCCTTGAAAAACACAAGCAAGCTTTGCTCGTCATGACTATCCAGATTGACCCTCGCCTAGTTACAACAATGTAATGTAAATCATTGATGTGTTCGATCAGTAGAAAACAGGAAAATAATAACCATGAATAATAGCACTTACACGTAAGTTGGACAGGAAGATGTGAAAATGGTGTTTGTCTTCATTATAATCTTCCCATGATGGGAATATATGCACGTAGTCCCTAACAACATTGAAAGCATTGTCTTTTAAACTGGGAATAAATGGAATGGGGTTCCAATCTGCAGGAATTGGCCGTCTCTGCAGTTGGGATAGGTCTTCGGCCGGTGGACTTGCTGTACTTTTTGCTGGAGTGGGATTTTTCTGTGGTACGGCTGGTGCTATGGCAAATGAAATCGGTATACCTTTTGCTGGAGTGCAGGTCCTGTGTGGTGGGGCTAGTGGCGTGGCCTCTGAAGTATGGGTACAGTCTGCTGGAGTCGGTCCTATGTTTTGTGTCACTGGTTGTACATCCAATATAAGTGGGGCGCTGTCTGATTTCTCCGGCACCACCACATTTTTCGAGGACTTTGCTGGTGCTCCTTCAGGTTCGGCAATCACCCTCTTCCTTTTTGATGTCTGATGCACAAGAACAACATTTGAGTGGAAAAACATGGTATGATGACAGATGGAATATGTATTGATAATGGACGGGCATGGCATCTCGAGTTATATGATGAGTAAACTAAGCAGATGGCGGTGCAACAAAGTAGAAGAAATGCAAGACAACATATGCAAGATACGCGCAATCAATAAAACCTTGCCAAATTAGAGCAGGCACCTTGATGGGTGAATAGGACAGGCCATCTGCCTTTGACTCCTCGAGGTTAGAATAGTCATTAGGATGATATTCTGAACAAGAATCAACAGGTGGGGAGCATACAAGTTTCATTGCTTCCAGAATGGCACTCAATGCCTTGGTACCAATTTTGTAAGTCATTGCAGTGTTCCACAATATTCTTCTGATGCGCGGATTCTGATATTCACTGTAATTGCGTATAATATCTGAGAACCATGAAAACATAAATAGTTGTTAGATTATCTTTGTAATGCAGATGATATTCTAATATAGGGGCGCCCCTGTAAACACTTATGTGCTATCACTGGATTCTGATGATAGAGCTCATGTGTGCTATAATATGGTGCGTGCATTTATATAATCTGGCACAAGTACACACAAAAATGGGCTCCAGAAGTAAGGATAGCTGGCAGATGATAGGTTCATAATATACTATATAGAGAGTTTATTGCCAAACCGTGATAACAAGAGCACACAACAACTAGGAAGATCATAGTGTACATAACAGGGGTACACCATAACCACGATATATAAATCGGGAAAGTGGAACTGGCTTGAAAATACGGTGTTGTATTGCCGCTAGTAATTGAAAGCCTATCGATCACGTAGAGGCCAGCTCCATCGAACATGGTAAAGAAGAGCAAGCAGATTTTGGATAATAAAATGTTGGTTGCACAATGCCCACACATGATGAACCAGAGCGCATTAAGAATGCAACTCCCAGCTGTCTCTCAACCATTTTAGGCGGTTGGATGAAGATCCTACGTCTCCTAACCCTTCTTCTTCCTCGTCTCTGATTCTTCCCATACAGAACACCGCACGGGCCGCCGGCCGAACCACCGGCCCCCACCGCCTGTGTTCCTCCACCACCCCCACCCCCCCACCCGCACCCCAACCCCCACCCGCGTTGAGTTTTCTTCGTTCGGAGAGGCCCCACAACCACCCGAGCCCCTTCGATCGCACCGGCGAACTCCGGCGAGCTCTGAAAAATCGACTGACCCAATTTTGAAATTTAGTCTACTGTGATTTAACTAGTGTGGAATATAAAAGGGGAAAACCATAAGCATTGGGAGTATAGTGTTGAGCGTGCCATGGCGGATCTGAAGGTGCAAACCGGACAAAGGCAACTTCGCAACCAAGACAAGAAATCGGAGTAAAGCAGTGGCGATCTATTTTCTTGCAGCGATAAATAAGCTGAGCATATACGAAAGAGTACCGCCTCTGGTGCGGCGCCGTGTACGCATCTGTTGAGAATTTGACGGTGCTGTGGTAGCGGTGGACGAGACGGTCGTAGGAGCGGTGAGGGAGTCCAGCATTAGGGGGTATCCGGACAGCCGGACTATATACATCGTCCGGACTATTGAAGCGTGAAGATACAAGACTCAAGACTCCGTCCCGTGTCCGGATGGGACTCTCCTTTGCGTGGAAGACAAGCTTGGCGATCCGGATATTGTATTTCCTTCTTTGTAACCGACTCCGTGTAAACCCTAGCCCTCTCTGGTGTCTATATAAACCGGAGAGGTTGGTCCTTAGAAGGCCGATCACAACTACAATCATAATCATCATAGGCTAGCTTCTAGGGTTTAGCCTCTACGATCTCGCGGTAGATCTACTCTTGTACTACTCATATCCTCAATATTAATCAAGCAGGAAGTAGGGTTTTACCTCCATCGAGAGGGCCCGAACCTGGGTAAACATTGTGTCCCTTGCTTCCTGTTACCATTAGCCTAAGACGCACAGATCCGGACCCCCTACCCGAGATCCGCCGGTTTTGACGCCGACATTTTTGCTTTCATTGAGAGTTCCTCTGTGTCGTCGCTGCAAGGCTTGATGGCTCCTTCAATCATCATCAACAACGCGGTCCAGGGTGAAACTTTTCCCCCCGGACAGATCTTTGTGTTCGGCGACTTCGCACTGCGGGCTAATTCGCTTGGCCATCTGGAGCAGATCGACAGCTACACCCCTGGCCACCCGATCAGGTTCAGAAACCAGAACTACATGGCGGGCATTCGTGGAGACTTGATCTTCGACGGATTCGGGCCCGTCCCAGGAGCACCGGACAGTCACGATGAACACGGCTTAGACCTGCTGTCGGACAATGCTCGGGATATCACCCCTGCAGTAGCCCCGGACGTAAATCCGGAGCAGGCTGCGTTGCCTAAGGACGGAGGGATGGATCCCGCCCCGCAGGCCGCACACTTATCGGCGGTGGAGCCGAACACAGGTCTCACCGCTGTGGAGGCCTGTGACTCCGGACCCCCGTACACGTATCCGGTTGTTGGTTCCAGTCCGCGCACTCCCGAGCCAGCCGAGCCAGGTTGGGCCCCGGTAATGGAGTTTACCGCTGCGGACATCTTCCAGCACTCGTTAAAATCTCTCTCTTTAGCAGGAGACTCTAGGCCGAACTATGTCCGGCTCGAGTGGGAAGCAGGGGACGAAGGAATTCGTTGCCCACCCACCACCCACTTCATAGCCACGGTCGACGATTTGACCGACGAGATTAACTTCGACTCCGAAGACATCGACGGTTTGGACGACGATGTAGGAGAAGAACAGAAACCACCACCCACGGGGCTGTGGACAGCCACCTCTTCATACGACATATATATGGTGGACACTCCAAAAGAAACCAATGGCGATGAGGCAATGGAGGATAACCCCTCCAAGAAGAAAGCAAAGCATGGGCATCGCCATCGCCGCTCCAAGCCCCGCCACAGCAATGCCGTCCCAGGAGACGAAAACAATCCGGATGGTGCCGAAAAGGAATACAACCCCGACCAGCCTGCCTTCGAGCAGGCCGAACAGGCGACGGACGGATATTGGGAGGAGGACAACTACATGCCCCCTCCGAAGCCGAGATTAGCCCTGGAAATTCCGAATGTGGCGTGCCTGAGGATCTAGTGGAGCAAGTTCGCTTCAAGCGACGACTCATGGCCACGGCAAGGAGCCTGCTCGTGGACAGATGGACCAAGGTCCTGGCCAACGAAAAATACAAACTCGACCGCCCAGACAAAGGGCACACACGGCATAATTTGCTACCACAACCTCAGCAGGAGAACCCAAGGCAGATACCCCGACGTCAACACACCACAACGGTCCAAGACAATACGAAGGATACACGAAGAGGCATCCTCAAGCCTCGGCGCAATTGTCACAAATGTGAAGTCAGGGCAGTTGGTGCCAAATCCAGCAACTCCCAGTCCGGTCAGCGGACAAAGAACAGCTCAAGCCTATACGGCCCGAGCAACATACTCAACCAACCATGTGAAATTCATGGTACCCCTAGAAGGACGGCCAAGCACACCAATAGAGAATGCCGGATCCTCAAAACAAAGCGGCTGGTCGTGTGCCGGAAACTATGAGGGGAGGAGTCCAACAACAGCAATGTCAAAAGATCCCCCATATCATAAAAGTACGGCCGATCTCCCCCGATCACATCAACCGTCCGGACAACATCAACCACAGCAATTCAATTGCAGTACCTCTAGAGCTAGTAGTCCGGGGGCTCCATCGCACATAAAGCCCGCACGGGTATGAAACCACAAATAACATCTTCTAAAAAGATGCCTGGTGCAAAGGCCAAGTTTCATTGGCCCACCACTCTAACGGTTGTCTTTGGATCACCAAAAAATACCACGCCAAAGAATAATTCTTCGGCACCTTCCCCTCATACGGTAATTTACCATATGCTAACAGGATGAACCACGTTGACTAGATTCCACGTGGTAAATCATTAGGCCAAAACCGTGTGATATAATCACACCCATGGGCAAGGCCGAACCCCGCCCCTAGAGCGGAAGTCATACAGCTACCGGTGTAGCGAGTCGTGCACGCCTATCAAAATTTTGATATGACAGCCAACTATCCGGACACCAACTGAGGAGTCTGCGCTACCTCACGGTATAACGGCTGGGTTAACCAGGGTCCGATCAGGAACCCTTGGACCAACCACAAGAGGACGTTCAGCTGCCTCCAAGTATTTGCCTTTACAAACTAACTTTGACGCAGAACAGGATTGGCGACGTGGAATCGGCCCGAACACACAAGGGCAGGAACATGCATGTGAACCCCCCCCCCAAAGAAGGCAGTCCGGATTCACTTCAGATCCACTCATAGCCCCCTCCAGTCCGGCCATCACAGGTTCCGCCAAAAACACCTCTTTTCATAATCATACTCATATGCATAGACATATCATCCTACTACAATGCGTAGACTTAAATAACACTTACCGGCCGTCATTTATCATCGACGCCTCTTTGCCAAAAACGGCAGCCACGCCTCGTGTTACGCCCGATTATGCCAGGGGCTTCACAGTACGGCAATAAAGTGCGACAACCTTTTCGGTCGCTCGGCACCCCGAACTTATAGCACTATATGCATCGGCTCCGAATCATGTCTTGGGTCATTGGTTGGGTTTGCCCGGCTCCCATGTTTTGGTACCTTACGTTCCGCCCTGTCGGCTAAGGTAGCGCTGGGAGAACTCCTGCGATTGTGTCCCGGTTCTGCCGGACGAGCACCTCAGTAGAGAAAGCCAAAAACTGACTGTCCTGATACAGCGAGAGCTGGTCAGCTGTTCGAGAGGTTGTAAAATCCTTAAATATTTATTCCGCATAATGCCATTATAAATGCAGAGTGCGACGGATCGGTCTTCCGATCAGGCGCCAATAGAGCCCCTAGTTCGGCCTTCCGAACACTAGGGGCTGCGCCAACCATACTCGAATTCCTATGGCTAAGTGAGAGTGGTAAAGCCCTATAGTACGATTGCCTAGTTCACGGTGAGGAACACCTCCTTAAAAGGACCCAGCCATGGGATAAAGAGTGTTCAGGTATGCCTCGAACACCCCCGTATTTGTTTCGTGGGGGCAGAAGCCGATGACTGGCCAACTCTCAGGATTTAAATACACTAAACAGCCGCACAGGAAGAACAAATGTTCAAACAAAACATGCAACAAATAATAAAAGTGTTGTTATCCCATATTACAAAGAACGGCACGAATGCCCTTAGGGAAATATAATGTCTTTGGTACATTTATCCGCCACGAGGCGGGCTCCCTTCAGTACACCTTCATAGTACAGCTCGGGCGTGCGGTGCTCCTTACCCTCCGGCGGCCCCTTAGTCATCAGCTCATCCGCGTCAAGCATCCCCCAATGCACTTTTGCACGGGCAAACGCCATGCGCGCACCCTCTATACAGACCGATTGCTTAACAGCATCAAGCCGAGGACAGGCGCCCACAATCCGCTTCACGAGTCCGAAGTAACTGCTTGGAATTGGCTCCACGGGCCACAGCCGGACAACCAAGTCCTTCATGGCTAGTTCGGCCGCCTGGTGTAGTTCGACCAGCTGCTTCAGCTGATCGATAAATGGCACCGGATAGTTCGGCGCCAAATACTGCGACCAGAAATTCTTCTCCGCAGACTTCTTCTCCTCGGTCCGGTAGAATTGGGCGGCATCTGACATGCTACGAGGCAGATCCGCAAACGCCCCTGTAAAAAAACAAGAATTCAGCTTGTCGCTTAGAGTTCTTCCCACTATCATGCAAAAATGGCCATGAATACAAAAGGCCTTACCAGCCGCAACTTTCCGGGCCTCCTGAATGTCTCGGACAGCACCTCGGGCTTCTTCCCGAGCATCTTCCGCGGCTCCGAGAGCTTGGGCAAGTTCGGATTCTTTCCGTACTAGACTCTGCTCCAAGCCCTCGCTTTTCTTCATAGCCTCCTGGAGCTCTCGCTCAGCTGCGATGACCCTGGCCTCGTGTTTCTCACGAAGCGCCTGTTCGGCGGCAGCCTTCTCGTTGGCATCAGCCAGAGCCTTCTTCAGTGCCTCATATTCGGCACTCGCTCCTAGGGCATACAATACAAATACTTTTCAAATAGGCACAAATTACTCATTCGTGCCATAATCAAGACAATGTTTTAACATACCTTGCTGGTCCTCCAATTGCCTCTTCACACGGCCAAGTTCCTCCTCGGCCCGTTCCAGGCTCTGCTTCAGGCCGGACACTTCCGCATTATGAGCGGCAGTCTTCTCCGCAGACGCCTGCTTTCACACAAAGGGGTATACATCATTAACAAAGGCTCCCGCAAAAGCAGAGGATTTGATCCCCTGCCCGGCTCTCTCTTTCGCCGTATAGTGTATCAGGGGCTACTACTCATATTATGACGATTCCTCAAAGGTTTCTTAGAAAACATACCTCAAAAGCCTTTATAAGGCCAAGGCAGGACTCATTCAGCCGCTCTCGGCGGACCGAATCTTTTCAACCACCGCACCCATGAGGATCCGATGTTCATCGACGATAGACGCGCTCTTTAACGCTGTCGATAGATCATCGGGCAGCTCTGCTTGGACAGAGGTTGCCGGCGGAGTAGGCAAGCCTCCCACCGTCGAAGGTGGCTGCCCTCTCGATCCTGGAGCCTTAGAGGTCTCCAGGACTTTATCCGTCTGTGGTCCGAACCCGAGATCTCCCCCATCGTTGACACGACGGGGGGCCGCCGCCCCCGTGTGTCCGGCCCCAGAGACATGCCTCCCCTGGTCCGGATCTCGTTGAGACGACACCTCGGTGTCGCGCCTGGACCTCGGGGAAGGAGCCTCCGAAGGCGTCTCGCTCGCCAAAGCGTCTGAGCTCAGCGAATCCTCCGAGGAGGATTGTCCGGCGCAAGACCTCGCCGGGCTGTACGAAATATGGCGACATTTTAAACTACTATACCAAAACGACCCTGGATGCATATGCGCGTTCGGATTTCGGATACTTATGACTTTTCCAGGGGCTGGGCCCTGGGATCCCACTCCGGGCTGTTATCGGCAGCCGTGGTGGACGCCTCTGGGTGAGAACCTCTCCCCCTCTTGGGCGATTCGGCCTCCAAGGATGAGGAAGCCGCCCTTTTCTTCCCACCTCCAGAGTGAGGCTCGTCCTCCTCTGCTTCCTCCTCTTCGTCTTCGGAAGAAGGAGCATCGCTGGAGTCTTCAGATTTTGCGTCCGAAGCCTCGCGGCGACAGAGGCCACTCTGGGTCTTTTTGACCTTCTTGGAGGCCTCTTTCTTTGGTGCCTCGTAAGGCGCAGGGACCAGCATCTTCGTCAGAAGAGGTCCGGCCGGTTCCTCCGGCAGCGGGGCTGGACAATGTACCCGCTCCACCTTTTTTATCCATCCCTGGGGTCATGATAAAGCACAATGAAAATGTCTCCCTCGGGACATGCCAATTGAAGCATGGATGGACAGAGCATGGCTGTATCTTACCGGGCTTGCAGAATGGGATAATTGATACCCACGGTCCTCGGCGGAGCCCGGCCATAATTTGGCGGGCTTAAAGAGCACCTTCCAGATGTCCTTGTGAGAGGAGTCATAGAGCTCCCGAAGGGTTTGGTGCTCGGTTGGGTCGTACTCCCACAAATTGCAGGCTCGGCGCTGGCAAGGGAGAACCAGGCGAGCTAACATCACCTGAACTACGTCGACGAGCTTGACGTCCTTGCCGACCACACTTTGAACGCGCGTCTGGAGCAGTGACAGCCCATCGGACGAGGACCAGTTCGGGCCCTTCTCGGGCCAGGACGTGAGTCGCAGTGGGGCTCCGGTACTGAACTCGGGAGCTACAACCCACTTCTTGTCGCGTGGTTCGGTGATATAGAACCACTGCTGCTGCCACTCCTTGACAGAGTCGTTGAAGGCACCCGTCGGCCAAACGACCTTGGGCATCTTGCTCACCATGGCACCGCCGCACTCGGCGTCCTTGCCGCTCACCACCTTGGGATTCACATTGAAAATCTTCAGCCACAGGCCGAAGTGAGGCGAAATCCGGAGAAAAGCCTCACACACGACGATGAACGTTGAGATATTGAGGAGAGAATTGGGGGAAAGATCATGAAAGTCAATCCCATAGTAATACATGACTCCACGAACAAATGGGTGAAGGGGAAACCCGAGCCCGCGGACAAAATGGGGAAGGAACACGACTCTCTCGTGAGGCTCTGGAGTAGGGACGACCTGTCCCGCTGGTGGGAGACGGTGGCTAATCTTTTTTGCCAGATACCCGGCCTCCCGGAGCCTCTTGATATCCTTCTCCTGGACGGTAGAGGCCATGCATCTGCCTCCTGCTCCGGATCCAGACATCTTTGAAAAACCTTTCTTCGATGCAATGGAAGAATGCTTGGGCGTTAGGGCTCGAACAGAGGGGAATGGGCTAGCGGAAGGAGAAGGCGTGGGTAAAGAGGAAGAGACCTTATCTCTTCATAGAGACGGTAAAAGCTTTTTTCGCCTCCTCACTTGCCTGGTGGAACCCGCTCGCTTCCCACTCGCCGCGATTAGGGGTGCGGTTGGATTACCCATACCCGTATTAATGAGAATCCCACAATAAGGGGACACGATCTCTGCTATGGCAAAACGTGCAGAAGAAACCGCCGCGCGATATGCGCTACGGCTGGTTGAGGAAAAACGGTTCGAACAATGACTCGACCGTAATGACATGTCACAGGGCTGGCAGATTTCGTTTGTGAAGTATCATTTTTTCTACGGTGGTATGAGAAGATCATCTTGCAGATCCGGACACGGTCTACGTGTTCGATAGTTACTTTGGAGTATTCGGAGAAGGAACCCGCCTTGCAATGCCGAAGACAAGACTGCGCGCCGGACTCATCGTCATTGAAGCCTGGTTCAGGGGCTACTTAGGGAGTTCTGGATTAGGGGGTATCCGGACAGCCGGACTATATACATCGTCCGGACTATTGAAGCGTGAAGATACAAGACTCAAGACTCCGTCCCGTGTCCGGATGGGACTCTCCTTTGCGTGGAAGACAAGCTTGGCGATCCGGATATTGTATTTCCTTCCTTGTAACCGACTCCGTGTAAACCGTAGCCCTCTCTGGTGTCTATATAAACCGGAGAGGTTGGTCCTTAGAAGGCCGATCACAACTACAATCATAATCATCATAGGCTAGCTTCTAGGGTTTAGCCTCTACGATCTCGTGGTAGATCTACTCTTGTACTACTCATATCGTCAATATTAATCAAGCAGGAAGTAGGGTTTTACCTCCATCGAGAGGGCCCGAACCTGGGTAAACATCGTGTCCCTTGCTTCCTGTTACCATCAGCCTAAGACGCAAAGATCGGGACCCCCTACCCGAAATCCGCCGGTTTTGACACCGAAAGCGGCGCCGGCAAGGTGGACGACGGCGGGGATGAAGCGAGAGGACGGGATGCAAGGATCCCGATCCGAAGGCGTGGATGAGAGAGGTCGATCTCTTGTAATGGACGGCGGCGTCGGGGTATCAGCTTTGGCATGGTGGAGGAAGACGGCGGTGGATGGGGTGGCGGACGGCGGCGGACGGAGGAGGGTGGGGTGGAGAGGGTGTTTTAGCGCCCACGGAGTACAGATGGGGAAAAGGGAGGTAGAGAGGAAGGGGGAACCATGTATTCAGGGCACGCTTGTCTCAAATGCAAGGAAATTTACAAACTTAGCCCTGTTTCAAATTTCTACTACATTATGGCAACATTAGTCGGTTGGGGATAGGATGGTAATCTCGCATACAACGAATATTTGCCGACGAGAGTTTGTTTTTGGCGCCCACCGTGTATGAATATGAATCGGGGAGGGAGTCGATTTTGGCCGAGGACACACTGTGTTTTGGCGCCCACCGTGTATGAATCCGGGCGAGAGGCGGTTACGTCACGTTTGGGTGAAATTACAAACCTACCCCTATCGAAACCTATAGAAATCCAGCAGATAGGCTTTGCGTGGCAGGGATAGGCAGTAGTGATTTCCATCTCGCAGATTTTGGTTTCGGGCGGTTACTGCGACTTTCCCCGCTTCGTTCAAATTTTGCAGAGTGCACGTTTACCGTGCCAACTCAATTCGAATCCCGTTTGTATTCTATTTTTTTCGGGCGGGATCCATTTTCAATTGGAATTACATTCTATATACATCATTTTTTTTTATATATACTTTCAAAATCACAACACCATTTATACATAAATATGGTTTACAAATGGCATGATCTCAGATTCATAAGGTTGTATCCATCAATTAGGATTTTTCAAATATTTGAAACCACTTTATGTTGAAATCCAATGTATGCATTCCTCGCAAACTGTCTCCAATTAATGTGTGTTTCATGCGGTTTTTTTAACTTCTCAAACATGTATAATGTGTTTCACACACGCAACATATAGTGTAATCCCGTTTAGACATTAATTGCATATAAACCATGCATTGTTTGTAATTGAAGAATCTATGGATCAATATTGATAAACTATATAACATTACACGTGTGCCCAAATTCAAATGAATATGCATGTTTGATACACCAATTTGCGTTATGATATTATCGATGTCGTGATCTCCAGTTTAAATATTTGAATCCCCTTTAATCCAGATATTCGTCCCATATAGCTATCACTCATGCTTATATAGGACTATCTCTCTGGACCTATACGCGTTCATCGTCTCTCAGGTATCTCTCGTGCTACCTGTATGTCGACAATGATCTTTTATCTTCGTAACACACTGACGGTACTCTCTCCCTCGACCTTCATCACTCTATCTCTCTCTAAGTATATCTCACTCCCTGTTATGTGTCTCTAACTATGATTCTCCATGTGGAATCTCTTTCTCTCACACAAACACAAAACTTTGTCTCCCGGGGTCTCATTTCTCTCTACTATTCCCATGTGTGCCACTCGCACACCCCTCATACAGAGAAGTCTTTTGCTCCTTAGATATGAGAACCTACGACTCTTCCTCTTCAATATCTCTTTATCACACACAAACACAAACTCTGTCTCCCAGGGTCTCATATTTCTCCATTGTTCTCTTGTATGTCGCTCACACACACCCTCTCTCCCTAGAGATATCTTGCGTTCCCTCATATGTCTCTCTAGCTATCACTCTCGTTGTGAAATATCTTTCTCTCTCACAGACACAAAACTCTGTCTCTCTGGATCTCATTTCTCTCTGATATCTGTTTGTATGTGACTCACATGCACCCTCTCTCTATCTCTTTCACACCCACACACATAACCCAGCCTTCTGATCCACTCGACTCCTATCTCTAACGCACACTAGCTAGCATCTTTATCTTTCTATTTATCTGTTTCTCTATCAACCTTCTTTCTCACCCTCACTCTTGATTCCTATCACGCACACTACATATGTTTCTCTCTACATGCAGTCAAGTGCCCTCTCACACATATATAACTTCATCCTTTGAACCACCCGACGGTCATCTCCAACACCCAAACTAACGGATGTCCCTCTAGCAAGCATCTCCATCTCTGTATCTATCTGTAGTTTCTCCGTCAACATTTCTTTCTCGCACGGAGTCTTGCTTCCTATCCCCCACACTATATATGTCTCTCCATACATATGCATTTATAGGTTGATCTCTTTTGCACAATCGTTGCGCCTCACCCCCTCTGCTCGCCATAGATGCATGCTCCAGCCCACACCACTATCTCTTAAAGACAAAAACACATGCTCAATTGTCGGGCCTTCTTCCCTGCATTCTCACATGTCGATCCGTCTCTCCCATGTCGTGGATCTTATTACTTATGTCTTCTTTCTTTTATCTCGATCATGCGCGCACGCACACACACACATCCCACGTATACATGTATACCTCTCACACATGCACGTTCAAGGTCTCTATGTCTCCATACGTAGTTAATTACCCTCAATCCTAACGCCACATCGAATTGTTCTCCTCTTTTGTGCCCATAACTTCCGCCTGGATGGGTAAAACACACACTCACACTTAACAATCTCCTTCTAGCTACCCCCCCCCCCGCGCCTCTCACTCTTCCCCTATATCCCCAAAACCAATAAGACCATCCCTTTGTTTAATTCCTGCCTACATGCACCATCGATATATAGTAGTCTTCCTCGGTGTCTCTCGAACAAACACGTTCTCTCGATGTCGACTCCTCTCATGCGCACGCACCTTCTCTTCCCTCTCTACAGGCATTTTCTCTCTCGCACCCCATCGTGTGTGGCCTCTGCCATACACATCACCTCTCTATGATGAAGCCATGCACACTTAAATTACATCCGCCACAGAGGACCCCGCGACACACACACACACACCCACACACGCACGCACACCCCCCCACATACACACACTAAGACTCCATCTCTCTCTCTCACACACACACACAGACACACACACACGCACACCCCCCCACACACACTTAGATTCCACCTCTCTCTCTCTCACACACACACAAACTAAGACTCCATCTCTCTCTCTCCTCTGTCTCTCTCTCTCTCACACACCCACACACACACACCCCACACGCACACTAATACTCCATCTCACACACACATGCTCTAGGCGGAGCATTTGTTCCTACCACCCTTCATCCAACCTTACCCGTATGATAAACAATCACCTTTATTTACTTGCATAACATGGACAAATTCCACTTTACTTTAGTAGTCAGCAAACTTATCATCTGTACCCTTATAAAAAATGAGTTGGCGATGACATCCGCCACAGAGGACCCCGCGACACACACACACACAGGCACGCACGCACGCACACCCCCCACACACACACTAAGACTCCTTCTCTCTCTCTCACACACACACACACACGCAAACACACACACACACGCACGCACGCACCCCCCCCACACACACACTAAGACTCCATCTCTCTCTCTCTCTCACACACACACACACAAACTAAGACTCCATCTCTCTCTCTCTCTCTCTCTCTCTCACACACACACACACCCCACACACACTAAGACTCCATCTCACACACACATGCTCTAGGCGGAGCATTTGTTCCTACCACCCTTCATCCAACCTTACCCGTATGATAAACAATCACCTTTATTTACTTGCATAACATGGACAAATTCCACTTTAGTTTAGTAGTCAGCAAACTTATCATCTATACCCTTATAAAAAAACGAGTTGGTGATGATGGTGTGCCTGCCATCTTGTAATACAGACCGTATGATCTATATCTGACGGATAGAAAGCAAACTATGATAATTTTACAAAAGATACCCGCACCTCTCTCCACATCATTATCTCCCGCAACCTCATTGCTCAGCAATTAAAAAAGGAATAAGTCTCTGGAACAATCTAGCATGCATGGTGGCCGCTGCCGCCTGCCGGCGCCGTCCATCCCCATGCCTCCGCCCATTCCGACCACCAGTCACCACCACGCTCCACTCCTCCTTGCCTTATCTCTCATCTTTCATTTTTTCGATGACATTCTCGAGATACCAGTTTTCCGATAAAATTCTCGAGATATCATTAGTTTTTACACATGGGATTACTCCTGCATGGGTCAATCACAACAGGTGTTTTGTAAAAAAATGCATATTGATGTTCCGTGCAATGCACGAGAATCTTGCTTGTAATTATATAACGCAAATCACGAGCAGGAAGTGATATTTTTTTGACACAACCACGTTAACATGGCCATGTAAATCACTAGCTAAAGTAAATACCATTATACTTATATCCCGATGCAAAAGGTTGAGTACATGTCGGAAGAGTAGAGTCGCACACACGCACTCTGTCTCTCAGAATCTCTCTCTCACACACACACCAGTTACGTGACGCCCACTTAAGCAGACACGAGTATGTTACAATTTGTGCACCCGCGGGTACACGTGATGCTGCGCATTTATTTAAGCCGGAAGGCGAACCCAAACAGTAGCTGCATTCATTCCCCTCCCGCCGCCTCTTCTTTGGTCGCCATCGCACGGTAGCCATGGGCCGGCCGAAGGTAACAACATACGCCATACTCCCGCCGGAGGAAATTTTAGTGGTCATGCATGCATCTTTTTGTGCTAGAACTCCTATATAAGGGTTGACCGGTCGCTTCCCGCGGACGTGCGCGGGCGGTGGAAGAGGAAGGAGAAGGGAAGCGGGCTGTGGAGTAACGTTTTTTTACCACAATTTCTTAGACTGGCCACAATGGGTGCTACCTCTATAGTGGGGAGTAACATATGTGTGGTAACATGCAACACTTCATTTATTAGGCTATAGACTCATTTTGCCTTGATATGTGTGACGTTACTCATACTACTAGTAACTAGCTATGTTACCACTTTCCTTTATTTCTTCATTTATTGCTTGCCACATCATCTATTTTATCTAGATATGTGTGATGTTACTACCTATGTTACTCCCACTGTGGGTAGTCTTAGGAAACTGAGTGCAGTAATTGAGTAGTTTTGCAAACTACCAGTACTACACCTGAAACGGTTCAAAACCTATACTCCCTTGCCAGCGCGCGCTTCCCGCATGAAACGGTCAGCGTCGCCCTAGAGCGTCAGTGCCGCATTAATGCCCGGCCAGAGCGGAGGCGACCTCTCACTGGCGCCGGCTTTGAAGTGGCGCGACGGCCGAGAGAGCGCCGCTTCCCGGTGCACGCGACTGCTCCGCGTCGAGACTGGACATAGGCCCTGTTTGGATCCATGGGTTAGAGTTAGTTTGAGCTAGTTGGGGCTCAAATAGCCCTAAAGTATCCAAGCATGAGGGTTCAAATTGGAGCAAGTTGCACCAAACCCACCAAAAAAAACTATCCCACCAAAGAGGTGCTAACTGGAGATAGTTCTCATTGGGACCATTGAAAAATCACTTTTCTCTCTCCATGAACTGCATTTATTGTCAACCTAACCCTGTCGCCCAAACGCCTCTTTGGCTACAGTTAGTTCAGGGTTAGTCATGAGTTAGTCTAACCTCTAGCTAAGTTAGAGTATCAAACAGGAGCAGTATAGGACATGCAAGTTGCTCAAAGCATACATGCAAATTCGTACGTGAAAGGATTTTTTTCTTTTTGAAAACGGAACATGAAAGGAATTTTTTTTTAGAATGCTCTTGGTATGTCGCTAACATGTGATAGTTAACCGACCTCAATAGATGGCAGAAACGCCAGCCCGCCGCACTTTGATAGAGACGAGGAGGGAGAAGCGATACAGGCAGCTGGATTACTAGAGATAGGTGTCGCACGGAAGCCAAGAAATATGGTGATAGCGTGGGTTAGCCATGTACTAGTATGATGTAACTACACTGGGCTGCCGTGTTTCGTACTCTTCCAGTCCACTGTGGAGATGATTGGTTAATTTTATATCGCTGAATAATATTAAATATTATGAGTGCGGACGCTCCACCACGAAGTTCCTTGCTCGTTCTCGGTCGTCCGGAATCTATGTTCTTCCACTCTATTTTTTTACATGAGGTTTGTTCATCCTTTTGCCAACACGCGAGACATCTAGCATCAAGGTGCACGTGTTATGCAAGGATCGTTCTATCTATATGAAGATCACGTCGGACTGGAACTACGAGACGGACATGTACGCAGGAGTGGACGTACGAACCTGAGTAATGTAGCGCAGTAAGTGAAGTAGAAAGGCACAAATGGTATGAACATGCGTGGCATATAGGGTGTGTTTGGTTGCGTTCTCGTCTCAGCATAGTTGTTCCCTCTTCATGCATGCTCAACTCAACACCCCTCTTCATGCATGCTCTCTTCATGCATGCTTCTAGTGTATTTGTGCTAAACTAGTGTGGACTCATGCACCCTCCATACACTCTACCAAACACCCAAAAGTAGGTCGAGAAGGGAACTCTTGGGCGGCATTTGTCTCTTACTACGTAGTACCACTAAATGGTGTACGTGCAATGCACGGTGATGTTATGGAGTACGTGCCTAAGTACTCTACTACTACTATATTAGTTGGAGGCACATATTAACTTTTATATTTGTTTACGTGTATGCCCCGAGACCTTCCAACTAGACGTGTCTTTCTCTCCAGGTCGCACTTTGTATCATTCGTACCACTAAGTACTACTACGTGTGGTCTCCGACCCAGAAGTGGAAGAAGTGGAGACGCTCTACCACGCTGTTTTTTTACGCTGGGCTCTACCACGCTGTTCATGTCCCACTCCTTTCGCTGACGCGTGGGACATCCAGCACGTGCCGTGTTTGGCAGCCTTCGTCGTAAGAGTTGAAACGCTAGCATTCATCAGAAATAAAAAATAATTATAAATCGGCAGTGATACTATTTTTTTGCGAACCAATCAGCAGTGATACTATACCACGCGGTTTCCTTGCTCCTTGATATCGGAAAGAATACTTCCGTTCGCCAACATGTGGGACGTCGACCATCCTGGTCCACTTGCCATGCACGCAGAACTCCAAGGGAGAGTCAGCCAGGTCGTCGCCCTGCAGTAACAATGACTAATGAGCCGTCAAATCACAGGCCCACTTCCCACTTTGAAGTTGCATCATGACTTCGTTGAATTCCTCTTCTTGAAGAAAACTACTGTACCAGCAGTACTGCTAGCTACAGTATTTACTCCAACAGAGGCCTCCTTTCGTTCATAGGATAGGAATATGAAAATCATAGGAAGTGAGATGACATGCATCTCAATTCCTATAGAGAAAGAGATGCCATTTGATGCTTAGGATAGGAATTTTTTCATTTAGTCTAGGCTAATGTACTGGTAATTTGCTCTAAAAACTACAGTAGTAACTAGTAGTACTGGTACATGCTCGTACTCAGACACAGACACACACACTAACTACTAGTACTACTACTTCTCACATGCTGGCCAGACGCCGTCGTTCTCCTTCCCGGCTTTGTCGGCGACACCCCACCGTGCTTGGATCTCCGCCGACCTCTCCGCAGCAGCGCGTGCGTCCTTTTCTTTCTTGCGGCGGCGGGCCTCTCTTTTCTTGAGTGCTTTCTGACTTTTCCGCTCCCTCTGTGCGGCTTTGGCCGCCTCTTGCTCTACTGCCCATTCGGCCTTGGCATCTTCAAATTCCTCCCACATAGTTGTGAGGTCGCGAGCGGCGATGAACTCACGGCGGGATGCCATCGCTTCCCTACCATTTTGTGTGCAGTCATGGGCGGCGAGGAACTCGGCGCGGCGGGATGCCATCGCTGCCTTACCGGTTAGTGTGCGGCGCGGTGGCATGAACGACGCTTGGTGAGAGCTCTCGGGTGGAGTGGCCAGACAACCGTATAGTGCATTGGTTTGTCAAGAGCTCAAGGACAGAAGACGAAGCAAATTAGGATTCCCCTTCAATCCTGGTCATTTATTACCGAGTAAAATGCATTGGCGGTCATCGAACTTGTCTTGATAGCTCACTTTGATCATTGTATACGAGATATGGTGATTATACGGTCACTGGCTTAGCGTATAGCTCCGTATTTGTATGGTTGACCAGTCAAACAGTCCGCATGCGCCTCATCAGCTCGTGTTCTTTATCTATCTACGCGGGCCTACCTGTGAATGGAGAAAGAAATACTGTAAAAACCAAAATTATGCGTATGTGGGGAATCAAACCACGGACTCATCGCTGCAACGCACCCTCGTTAGCCAATGAAAATGAAATACTTCGCGTCAGACACTCACGCTCACGCTGTCAAAGCGTGCTAATGCATGTACGTCGACCTCTAAATCAAATTCCTGCTCATGGCGCAACTCAAACGGCGAGCCCATCACCTGCGCGCCCCGGCGGTGCCTGACATTACTGTTTGGACGTTTGATGGAGGCCTACGCGAACGCCGAGCATGTATTCACCTGGCTCAACACCAACGGTCATACTCGGACCGCCTTGCTCATGTATATCGTCCATCACAACAACAATCTATAAAACAACCTAAGCTAGAGAGGGTACTATGGTAGTATGGTACGGAGTATGTACTATCGTGAGCGACTGACCTTAGTGCCACTGCACACCGAAACCCCTTCCATCGCTAGAGCGCGCTTCCCGCCTGAAACGGTCACCGTCTCTCCAGAATGTCAATGCCGCATTCACCGGACTTAACTGCAGGTGCAATTGGTGTGTCACTGACATGCGGGCGAGACGCCCGTTGGGCCCACATGTCAGTAACCCAAACGCATCTGCAATTAAGTCACTGAAGCAGCGTCCGCATTCACGCCCGACGAACCTACACCGGTGCCAGTTGTCCATCCGTCTGCCGCGGCTCATTGCCATTCGCCCGCTATATTAACTTGAGCCCCAGCTCCCAGCCATAGCAAAAGACCCACACTTATTCTCCTCCGGCCCCTTCCTTCTGTCGGCACCACTCCAACCATGGCCTCCTAGCGCTCCAAAGCTCTCTTGGATGTACTGTCACAGGAGCAGACGAGGGACATCGGCGGCTCTGCTCCGGGCGCGCTCCAAAGCTCTCTTCGACGTACTGTCGCAGGAGCAAATGAAGGAGATCGCCGGCACACCCCCGGCCGCCCTCTGCCGCCACGACCACAAAGCTGGCGCGCGTGCGTGGGCACAGCCGGCAGCAGGGAAGAGTAGTACACGATAGGTCGCCGCCGCTCTGGTCCCGGGAAGGCCACCGCTACTCCACTCAGTCGACGCCAAGCTTGCTGGGATAAACATCGGCGGCAGATTAGCCACTTGACGGCGACATGGAGGCGGAAATCTTCAGAACCTTGTGCTCCGGAGGAGGAGGTTATCGAGGCGGATGAGGAGGAGGCAAAGGCAATGGCCGGCTTTCTCGGGTTCATGGCCGGACATGCTGGTCGGGCGCCGGCGATCGTTTAGATTAGGTTTACAGTAGGTTTTAGTATGGTTTGTGCCAAATATGTAATGAATTTCGTCCAGTTTGTAGGAAATTTTTTTGAAATGTAATCAATTCCATCCGGTTAATTTGAAATTTGCTTTGTTTGCACGAATTTCGTCCGGTTAGTTCATATAGTTGTTGAAAGGTATGCGGGCAGCATCGGATGGCATCCATCTGTGTCCTCGAACAGATGCCGTTGTAAATTTGTGGGCCAGCGCTGGAGATTTCCTAACTATCATGCTATAATCGCTAACAGTCCTCCATTATTTGGGAGGGAACAGTTATCCCTCGATCAAAATCAGATCCGCGGTGTTTCGCACTCCTCCCGCGTAAGAGTGTAATGTCACGCCCAATATGCGACCCTATCCTAAAGGAACTCGAAGGTCCCACCAAGGATAGACCCGCATATTGAAACGCTTTTGCAAGGTGGATATCATTACATCAACATTACAAAATATTTGGGAATACATACAAGGCATACAAATGCCGCAAGAATACATCAATACATCATACAAGAGAACAACATCCGACTACGGATGAAACATAAACAGAAACTCAAACGACAACCACCCTGCTAGCCCAGGCTGCCGACCTGGAACCTATCCCCTGATCAAAGAAGAAGCAAAAGAAGAACTCCAAAACAAGTAAACATCGCTCTCGCGTCATGATCATCGTACAACCTGTACCTGCAACTGGTGGTGTAGTAAACTGTGAGCCACGAGGTCTCAGCAATCCCATTACCATGGGTATCAAGACTAGCAAAGCTTAATGGGAAAGGAAAGGGTAAGGTGGTGAGGTTGCAGCAGCGACTAAGCATGTATGGTGGCTAACATACGCAAGTGAGAGCGAGAAGAGAAGCAAAGGAACGGTCGTGAAACTAGCAATGATCAAGAAGTGATCCTGAACTTCTACTTACGTCAAACATAACCCAGGAACCGTGTTCACTTCTCGGACTCCGCCGAGAAGAGACCATCACGGCTACACACGCAGATGATGCGTTTTAATTAAGGTCAAGTGTCAAGTTATCTACAACCGGATAATAACAAATTCCCATCTGCCACATAACCGCGGGCACGGCTTTCGAAAGATAATACCCTGCAGGGGTGTCCCAACTTAGCCCATGATAAGCTTTCACGGTCAACGAAGGATATTCCTTCTCCCGGGAAGACCCGATCAGTCTCGGAATCCCGGTTACAAGACATTTCGACAATGGTAAAACAAAACCAGCAAAGCCGCCCGATGCGCCGACATCCTGATGGGAGCTGCACATATCTCATTCTCAGGGCAACACCGGATGAGACATCCTACGAGTAAAACTAGACCTCGAGTTTCCACGAGGGGGCCCCGCAGTCTACTCGGTTCAGACCAACACTTAGAGAAGCACTGGCCCGGGGGGGCGTTAACATAATATGACCCTCGAGAGAGCGACTCCCTAGGGAAAAGAAATAGGCTAGACAAATGGTAAAACCAAGGTTGGGCCTTGCTGGAAGAGTTTTATTCAAAGCGAACTGTCAAGGGGGTCCCATAAATCACCCAACCGTGTAAGGAACGCAAAATCCGGGAACATAACACCGGTATGACAGAAACTAGGGCGGCAAGAGTGGAACAAAACACCAGGCATAAGGCCGAGCCTTCCACCCTTTACCAAGTATATAGATGCATTAATAATATATAAGAGATATTGTGATATCCCAAGATAAACATAATCCAACATGGAGCAATCTTCATCTTCACCTGCAGCTAGCAATGCTATAAGAGGGGCTGAGCAAAGCGGTAACATAGCCAAACAACGGTTTGCTAGGAAGGGTGACAAAGGTTAGAGGTTCATGGCAATTTGGGAGGTTTGAGGAGCAAGTGATAGGTAGCGCAACATAGCGATAGAACGAAGCAAATAGCATAGCAATGATAGTAATGAGATCCAAGGTGACGGTCATCTTGCCTGAAATCCCTCTTAGGAAGAAGAACAAATCCATGAAGAAGAGGAAGCCACGAAGACGAACGAATCCTGACGAACGCAACGACACGGGAACTATCGAGAAGAAGCACACAACAAGGTAAACACACCACACATGAGCAAGGCATGATGCTCAACCAAGAATGATGCATGACAAGGCTATATGAAGCTACTCGTGACAAGAGATGATGCATACAAGAACAACACATCAAGCAAGTTTAAATGAGGCCGGAAACAACATATAACAATTCCGGTAAGTCCTCATAAGCAAATTTCGAAATTGGTCCAGAACTGAAGAAGCATTAAGTTGAATTTGTTAAACAGCAAGTTAAAGAGCACCATGATGATCTACACGAAATTCTAGTCAAGTTATATATAAAGTTCATTAGATTCGGAGCTACGGCCTAGAAGATATGAGCAAAACAAGATAAACATGGCATTGATGCAAAATGCATACAAACATCAAGCAAACACCTCAAAAAAAGGATGCAACATGAGAATATGAGACTACATGCAAAACTAAGCAAGTTTCATATAGAGCATGCTCGAAACGGAGCAACGGTGCAACATATACACTCCAAACAAGACAGAGCAACAATCTGTCCAAAACAGCAACTAGGCATAATGCAAGCCTCAAAACAATATGCTACCGCAACTCAACATGAAAACAAAAGGCATGGACATGATGTACATGTAAATCACAACAAAATATGAACACTGAGCTATCTCCAGAAATCACTAGAACATGCTCAAAAGGACATGGCAAGATTGCAAATAATAACAGGCTCCCAGACTTGGCAGAATTACTGGACATGACAGAAACAGCATCAGGTTGCAATGTTCAGAGCACGATATCAACATGCTACAGGAACTTAACATGGCAAAACAAGGCATGGCATGGATCTACTCAAATCATATAACAAATGTCCCTTACTGACCATAAGCCAAAAAAGGATCAGAAGATATGATGGCAAGCATGTAAACATAGCAAGTTTCGTTATTAGGTTTCAGAGCATGGCAGAAATAATAATATGTAGGCCTCTTTGTGAGCTTGATGCACTCACTACAGAGCAATGCATGACAAAACAAGCATACCTACAGCAAGATGACATGTTTATGAAGCTAACCATGGCAAGAGTATAATCATAGCATGTATGGATCAACTATAACAATCTTGGCAAAAATGAATATCATGTTAAGAATCTGCCAGAAATATTTTATAGCAAACGTAGAGCAAGATTGAGACATGCTATGGCACTCCATAATTGCTAACAATTGTAGTAATGGATCAATTACAACAATAGATACAAAACATCCTTACTTAACATCTCCAAAATATGCATGCATCTCTCTGTAGGATCAAGTTTACATGACAACAAAATAACAGCAGACAAGGACTTGGAGAAATCACTAAGTCCCTGAAATCAGAAATATTACGGGGCCTACTTTGCATGCTTGTGCTAGTCACCACAGAGATCACAAAAATACATGGCATACACCCTTGGAAAAATGGCATGGCATACAACAAAACACATGTAGAGCTCATGCCCAAAAGATGCACAGATTAAATGATACAAAAATGACAAATCACCAAGTTCTGATAAGAACCAGCAGATAACAGCAACTAGCACTCTTGCAACGATGATTAGGGCATCAAGATGGACTATAATGAACATGGTGCAATGGAAAAAAATGTATGGCATCAAGAGACGAACAATTTGACATATTACACGCGCGAATCGGAGCTACATGCAAGGAGTTACGATGCAGAGAACATGGCAACATATTAGAAAAGTTCAGGGACTTGGAGATATTTTCGGGGTCAACCTCGTATACGCACGGAAATCGATGCACGGCGGATCATGCCGGAGACGAGGCAGAGGCGGCGCGGGGAGGCACGGGGAGGCGAGGGCGGCGGCCTTGGCCGGCTCGGAGCGGCGCCGGCCGGCGAGGAGCCACGGTGGGGCGGCGGAGCACGGGAGGCGAGGTGCGGCCGGATCGGGTCGGCGCTGGTGGTTGCCGGCGCGGACGACGGCGTCGCCGGCGAGGGGGCGGGGTCATAGCGGTCCGGCGACGGGCAGAGGCGGCGACGGGAGGAGGCGCAGCGGTGGCGCATGGCGGCGGAGGGCGCACGGCGGCACGGGCGGAGCCCGGTGGCGGTGGAGGGCGGAGATCCCGGGCGGCGGCGGGCGGAGCGGGCCAGGCGGCGGCGGAACGGGCCCCGTGGGCCTGCCCTGGGCCGCGCGGGCCCGCGGCGGGGAGAGGCGCGGGGAGCCGGGCGCGGGACAGGTGGCGCGTGCCGATTGACCGCGGGCGGCGGCGGCGGCGAGAAGGACATGTCCGGTGGCGGAGGATGAAGCGTCCGACGGCGCGGAGGGAAAAATACTAGGGTTAGGGTGGAATTGATCCAAAATTTCGGGGGAGGGGGTGTTTATATAGGTAGAGGGAGCTAGGAGAGTCCAAACGGGGTGCGGTTTTCGCCCACGCGATCGTGATCGAACGACCGAGAGCATGGCGGAGACTTAGAGAGATTTTGGGGCTGTTAGAAAGGGGTTTGCTGCAACACACGAACGGACTTTGCGGTTACCCGGTTAACGGTTGGAGTACCAAACGACCTCCAATTGGAACGAAACTTGACCAGTGGTCTACCGGTAGTATACCAAGGCCACTTGACAAGCCTCGGCCCATTCCGAGAAAGTTTGACACCCGCACATGAGAAGAAGACAAAAGGGGGCGCCGGGTGACATAGGAGTGCCGGATTGCAAAATGGACAACGGGGAAAAAGCTCGGATGCATGAGACGAATACGTATGCAAATGCGATGCACATGATGACATGATATGAAATTTAGATGATGACATGGCAAAATGCAACACGCAAGCAGATGACATGGCAACGACAGCGAATAACTGGCAGACACCTGGCGCATCGGATCCGGGGCGTTACAACACTCCTCCACTAACAAGAGATCTCGTCCCGAGATCTTAGGACCGAGACGGAATGGAAAAACGGGATGAGGTTAAATAAGAACAAAAGAGAGAGGATGAACAAAGTCAAAAACACTCGAGAAGAAAAGAGGAATGTTGAGTTAGACAAGAAGCAAAAGCTCAAGGGATAAGCCTGAATTCGAAACCACTCCGGTTGGGAGAAAATTGAAAAAGGAATAAGAATGCAAGAGGAAATCAAAGAATCGAGAGCACTGGAGAAGAAAAGGAATGACGATAATGACGAGAATCGAATGCTCACGGAATCAGATAGACTCTAAAGCCGCTCCGGTTAGAACGAGATAAGAAACCAATAAGACTGAAAGGATTTAGACAGCACGAGCTCGAGAAATGGGATGATAGTTGACTTGAGGAACAACACAAAATCTCCGGAAGAATTGAATTAATAGAATGAGAGGAGCGGGGAAGAAAATGACGACTTGTGCCACAAATGAAATAGAGAGCATCCTTAGCAGGAAAACATTGAACGGAGTTGTTGGAAATTCAACAACGAAAAGAATAAGTTTGATGTGGACTTATGGATAACATCCCAAAATTATGAGGTGGTAACCTACCACAACGGAAATGATCGGGTAGCTGAGAAGAACGAAGAAATGCAAAACTCCACTTCACAAAAAAAACAGAGAATTATATGCACTTCGAGACACGAGAAGAAAAGATACTTGAACTCCACCAACAGAATCTTGATGAACTCTCGAAGAATGAATTAAATCATGACGAGCCACCGTGAAGATCTCCGGTAATAAAAGAATGCCGATAAAAATTGAAGGATGAAAGGGTTAAGATTAAATCCTTGCGATGATTTAGAAGGAGGTTCCGACGAAATCGGCGAGAAGCTTAAAACTCCGGGAAAGAAAAAGATGAAAACACTTTGAACCGAGAATTTGATGAGATGATCAATCTCCGAAAGAAAAGATTAAACCACATGAAGAAAGAAAATAAGGATTACGTTATGCTTATCCTCCACCAATTAAATTGATGAGATACCATGGATTTGCATACCACTTATTCGCGTTGGAAAGATTAAGGGGGAATATAGCGCCAAAACTTGAGAAAATCTTCGTGAACCACCGGTAGGATTTGGAAAGAACGAATTAATTGATATGATAACAACATAAAGAAATCTTGAGCGAACCACCGTTAGAATTCAAAATTGACTGACGAAGGAGAATGACTCACCGGGAAAAATAGGAAACAGCACGAATATACTTGAGGAAAACAAGATGCAGTTAAAAGAAGAGATCGCGAGCTGATTGAAGCATACTTGAACGCAGCACCGGAAGAATATGGAGACGAACGAATAGGCATGAATATCGAATAATCGGAGAACGGATTATAGAACTTAGAACGACGAAATATTTCGAAAAGATGGCCTTCGGATGATCGAGAGAGAAAGCAACTCCTGAAATACTCCGGATGGGTGAAAATAATTTCACGACTTGTAACAATTGGATAGACTAACATCGAGCTAGCATCGCGAATCTCCGTGAGAACGGACAAAATTTAGGGGAAACTCTACTTCAGTCTTCAAATGTTGAGAAAGACGACGAGAAACAACACCAAAATTGATGAGATACTCCGGGAGAAAAAGGTTGGCCCGAACATGAAAGAATTTGAAAGCGATCTTGAACAAACATCTGACTGATGAAATTCATACTTACGTCAAACTTCAAAAAGAATTTGAGAATAACTCCGGGAAAATTAGAAGAGTCAGGTAAGATCCTGGGAAAAGACCTGTGGGTTAGGGCCCACCGAAAATAAATACCGTTGAAAAAGGATTGTTGATCAGATAGATGATGCACCGGAATAATTGAAATATTTGAATGAGGTGACACCCTCGAATTAATTCGAACACAGACGAATTTCCTGAGATGTCTTCATCACTCCGGAACGATTAAATGACGAGAGGGGAACGAGCAACGGGAAACATTTGAGCCGAGGAAAAATATAATCACTACCGAAAAATTGGAATTGAATCCACCTGAGAAGAAAAGAGATGAAGAATGTCGAACGAGGCAAAAATTCACCGGTTGAAATAACTGACGGAAGACTGAAGATGCTCCGCACGAATGAAATTGCTGCTCGAAAGAGACTCAGACTCCGGGAATAAAAGGGGTGGGAGGGCGGGAAAAACAACGGCAACTTGGAAGGGGAATTTGACGAATAACTTTGAAGAGAAAAGCACCGGTTGGAATAATAGAGGAGAGAAACCAAAGATTGCGCACGAGTAGAATGAATACTCGATTACAGATTCCGGTTCCGAGAAGAAGAAGGGTGGGCGGGTGGGAAAAACAAGGACAACTTCGGGCAAGGAAAACAACATCGGAAGAGAAATAACTGAGAACTGATCTCGCAAAAGATGACGAGGATCGAAAACACTCGAAGAGAAATGCGCCGGATTGAAAAAGAGGAAGGACAACGAACGAAAACTAACCACGTGATCCTGAAGAAAAATTTGAAAGGGAAGAGGAATAGTTCAAAACACCTACGTCAAGATTTCTCACCAGAACGACAAAGGGGCTGAGGAGTAAAAAGAATTCCTACTCTCCGATATAACTAGACTCCGAAATTTTTTCCTTCTAGACTCAACAACGGCCAAACTACACGATCAATCAAGGGAGGTCCTAGGGTCGGTCGAGGCTCTGATACCAACTTGTCACGCCCAATATGCGACCCTATCCTAAAGGAACTCGAAGGTCCCACCAAGGATAGACCCGCATATTGAAACGCTTTTGCAAGGTGGATATCATTACATCAACATTACATAATATTTGGGAATACATACAAGGCATACAAATGCCGCAAGAATACATCAATACATCATACAAGAGAACAACATCCGACTACGGATGAAACATAAACAGAAACTCAAACGACAACCACCCTGCTAGCCCAGGCTGCCGACCTGGAACCTATCCCCTGATCGAAGAAGAAGCAGAAGAAGAACTCCAAAACAAGTAAACATCGCTCTCGCGTCATGATCATCGTACAACCTGTACCTGCAACTGGTGGTGTAGTAAACTGTGAGCCACGAGGACTCAGTATTCCCATTACCATGGGTATCAAGACTAGCAAAGCTTAATGGGAAAGGAAAGGATAAGGTGGTGAGGTTGCAGCAGCGACTAAACATGTATGGTGGCTAACATACGCAAGTGAGAGCGAGAAGAGAAGCAAAGGAACGGTCGTGAAACTAGCAATGATCAAGAAGTGATCCTGAACTTCTACTTATGTCAAACATAACCCAGGAACCGTGTTCACTTCTCGGACTCCGCCGAGAAGAGACCATCACGGCTACACACGCGGTTGATGCGTTTTAATTAAGGTCAAGTGTCAAGTTATCTACAACCGGATAATAACAAATTCCCATCTCACATAACCGCGGGCACGGATTTCGAAAGATAATACCCTGCAGGGGTGTCCCAACTTAGCCCATGATAAGCTCTCACGGTCAACGAAGGATATTCCTTCTCCCGGGAAGACCCAATCAGTCTCGAAATCCCGGTTACAAGTCATTTCGACAATGGTAAAACAAAACCAGCAAAGCCGCCTGATGCGCCGACATCCTGATGGGAGCTGCACATATCTCGTTCTCAGGGCAACACCGGATGAGACATCCTACGAGTAAAACCAGACCTCGAGTTTCCACGAGGGGGCCCCGCAGTCTACTCGGTTCGGACCAACACTTAGAGAAGCACTGGCCCGGGGGGGTTAAAATAAGATGACCCTCGAGAGAGCGACTCCCTAGGGAAAAGAAATAGGCTAGACAAATGGTAAAACCAAGGTTGGGCCTTCCTGGAAGAGTTTTATTCAAAGCGAACTGTCAAGGGGGTCCCATAAATCACCCAACCGTGTAAGGAACGCAAAATCCGGGAACATAACACCGGTATGACGGAAACTAGGGCGGCAAGAGTGGAACAAAACACCAGGCATAAGGCCGAGCCTTCCACCCTTTACCAAGTATATAGATGCATTAATAATATATAAGAGATATTGTGATATCCCAACATAAACATAATCCAACATGGAGCAATCTTCATCTTCACCTGCAGCTAGCAACGCTATAAGAGGGGCTGAGCAAAGCGGTAACATAGCCAAACAACGGTTTGCTAGGAAGGGTGACAAAGGTTAGAGGTTCATGGCAATTTGGGAGGCTTGAGGAGCAAGTGATAGGTAGCGCAACATAGCGATAGAACGAAGCAACTAGCATAGAAATGATAGTAATGAGATCCAAGGTGACGGTCATCTTACCTGAAATCCCGCTTAGGAAGAAGAACGAATCCATGAAGAAGATGAAGCCACGAAGACGAACGAATCCTCACGAACGCAACGACACGGGAACTATCGAGAAGAAGCACACAACAAGGTAAACACACCACACATGAGCAAGGCATGATGCTCAACCAAGAATGATGCAAGACAAGGCTATATGAAGCTACTCGTGACAAGAGATGATGCATACAAGAACAACACATCAAAGCAAGTTTAAATGAGGCCGGAAACAACATATAACAATTCCGGTAAGTCCTCATAAGCAAATTTCGAAATTGGTCCAGAACTGAAGAAGTATTAAGTTGAAGTTGTTAAACAGCAAGTTAAAGAGCACCATGATGATCTACACAAAATTCTAGTCAAGTTATATATAAAGTTCATTAGATTCGGAGCTACGGCCTAGAAGATATGAGCAAAACAAGATAAACATGGCATTGATGCAAAATGCATACAAACATCAAGCAAACACCTCAAAAAAAGGATGCAACATGAGAATATGAGACTACATGCAAAACTAAGCAAGTTTCATATAGAGCATGCTCGAAACGGAGCAACGGTGCAACATATACACTCCAAACAAGACAGAGCAACAATCTGTCCAAAACAGCAACTAGGCATAATGCAAGCCTCAAAACAATATGCTACCGCAACTCAACATGAAAACAAAAGGCATGGACATGATGTACATGTAAATCACAACAAAATATGAACACTGAGCTATCTCCAGAAATCACTAGAACATGCTCAAAAGGACATGGCAAGATTGCAAATAATAACAGGTTCACAGACTTAGCAGAAATTACTGGACATGGCAGAAATAACATCAGGTTGCAATGTTCAGAGCACCGAAGGTCAACATGCTACAGGAACTAACATGGCAAAACAAGGCATGGATGAATCTACTCAAAGCATATGACAAAATGTCCCTTACTGACCATAAGCCAAAAAGACCAGAAGATATGATGCAACATGTAAACATAGCAAGTTTCGTTATCAGGTTCAGACTTAGCAGAAAACAGAGCATGGCAGAAACAAAATAGAAGGGCATCTGTGGAGCTTTGATGCACTCACCACAAAGCAATGCATGACAAAACAAGCATACCTACAGCAAGAGGCATGTTTATGAAGCTATACCATGGCAAGAACATAAGCATAGCATGTATGGATCAACTATAACAAGCTTGGCAAAAATGAATATCATGTTAAGAATCTGCTAGAAATATTTTATAGCAAAAGTAGAGCAAGATTGAGACATGCTATGGCACTACATAATTGCTAACAATTGCAGGAATGGATCAATTACAACAACAGCTACAAAACATCCTTACTGAGCATCTCCAAAATACGCATGGATCTCTCTGTAGGATCAAGTTTACATGGCAACAAAATAACAGCAAACAAGGACTTGGAGAAATCACTGTCCCTGAAATCAGAAATATTACGGGGCCTACTTTGCATGCTTGTGCTAGTCACCACAAAGATCACAAAAATACATGGCATACACCCTTGGAAATATGGCATGGCATACAACAAAACACATGTAGAGCTCATGCCCAAAAGATGCACAGATTAAATGATACAAAAATGACAAATCACCAAGTTCTGATAAGAACCAGCAGATAACAGCAACTAGCACTCTTGCAATGATGATTAGGGCATCAAGATGGACTCTAATGAACATGGTGCAATGGAACAAAATGTATAGCATCACGAGACGAACAATTTGACATATTACATGCGCGAATCGGAGCTACATGCAAGGAGTTACGATGCAGAGAACATGGCAACATATTAGAAAAGTTAAGGGACTTGGAGATATTTTCGGGGTCAACCTCGTATACGCACGAAAATCGATGCACGGCGGATCACGCCGGAGACGAGGCAGAGGCGGCGCGGGGAGGCACGGGGAGGCGAGGGCGGCGGCCTTGGCCGGCTCGGAGCGGCGCCGGCCGGCGAGGTGCCACGGCGGGGCGGCGGAGCACGGGAGGCGAGGTGCGGCCCGATCGGGCCGGCGCTGGTGGTTGCCGGCGCGGACGACGGCGTCGCCGGCGAGGGGGCGGGGTCGGAGCGGTCCGGCGACGGGCAGAGGCGGCGACGGAGGAGGCGCAGCGGTGGCGCATGGCGGCGGAGGGCGCACGGCGGCGCGGGGGGAGCCCGGTGGCGGTGAGGAGCGGAGCCCGCGGCGGCGGAGGGCGGAGATCCCGGGCGGCATCGGGCGGAGCGGGCCAGGCGGCGGCGGAACGGGCCTCGTGGGCCTGCCCTGGGCCGCGCGGGCCGGCAGCGGGGAGACGCGCGGGGAGCCGGGCGCGGGACAGGTGGCGCGTGCCGATTGGCCGCGGGCGGCGGCGGCGGCGAGATGGACATGTCCGGCGGCGGAGCAGAAGCGTCCGGCGGCGCGGAGGGAAAAATACTAGGGTTAGGGTGGAATGGATCCGAAATTTCGGGGGAGGGGGTGTTTATATAGGTAGAGGGAGCTAGGAGAGTCCAAACGGGGTGCGGTTTTCGCCCACGCGATCGTGATCGAACGACCGAGAGCATGGCGGAGACTTAGAGAGATTTTGGGGCTGTTAGAAAGGGGTTTTCTGCAACACACGAACGGACTTTGCGGTTACCCGGTTAACCGTTGGAGTACCAAACGACCTCCAAATGGAACGAAACTTGACCGGTGGTCTACCGGTAGTATACCAAGGCCACTTGACAAGCCTCGGCCCATTCCGAGAAAGTTTGACACCCGCACACGAGAAGAAGACAAAAGGGGGCGCCGGGTGACATAGGAGTGCCGGATTGCAAAACGGACAACGGGGAAAAAGCTCGGATGCATGAGACGGACACGTATGCAAATGCGATGCACATGATGACATGATATGAAATGCAGATGATGACATGGCAAAATGCAACACGCAAGCAGATGACATGGCAACGACAGCGAATAACTGGCAGACACCTGGCGCATCGGATCCGGGGCGTTACATGTAAACTCTTGCTTACATAAAAATGGAGCAAGTGGACGGCACTATAGCACGTCATATCACCCGAACTAGCCCGCCTACCGAGCGGGAAAGCACCGCCCTCGTCATTTTGTTCTGGATTTCTATCGATCGATCGCGCGAAAATGTTACGCTTCGCAAGTTCTAATGGAAAAGGCGGCACACTTACGACTCGTACGCGTTGCACCCCCGACAGTTCGGCTCGCACGCTGCTCACCAGAGGGGACACGCGTTGTCTTGCAATTTCACTGACATGTGGGACCGTAATTGAATAAACCGTCGATAGCCGAAATCTAATCACTCGGCGGGCGTCGGCTGAGAAGAGAGAAACGGGGGAGGGAGAAGAGATCGCCCGCCCGCCGCGCACGGACTCCAAGAAATATATGGTGATAATGTGAGGTGGGCCATGCTAGAGTCCGGACCGCTTCCGGAGCCCGCCCTCACCGCCCTGCCCCTCAAGACGCCAGCTGCCCGCCGCATGCATGCATAGCAAGTAGTACTCCTTATGTGGAGGAGAGAGAGGCATTGACAAAGTCAAGGAGTGGGCTCTACACGTGCTCCATGTATAAAAATAATAATTCTAAAAAAGGCATAAAAAACAATTGTGTCTTAAAAAATGAAAGGTAAAAAACATTTGAGAGGAAATAGATAGAGAGAAAGTGAGAAAAAGCTGTAACCTGGGCATTACATGAGGAAGGAGGGAGTGGTGCACATGCCAAGTTCACTGGGCAGCCGTTTTTCACACTCCTCCATCGTAACAGTGGATACAATAGCTTTCATAAAACATAAAAAATTAATACTCATTGCTCATCCTCTATATCGGAAAGAATACTTTCATTCGCCGACATGTGGGACGTCGACCATCCTGGTCCACCTGCCATGCACAAAATTATCCTGGTCTACCCCGGTCGTATCGCAGGCCCAACCTTTCCCACTGTAAGTTGTTCGGACGAAGGAACCATCATGACTTCGTTGAATTCTGCTTCTTCAAGAAAACTTACTGTACCCGCAATGCTGCTACCACACGCGAAGACTGGACGGCACTGTACCACCTCATATCACTGAAACCCACTAGGCCAATCTAGCCCGCCTAGGTCATCTATTTTGGAATGGAGGGAGTACGTCTCTGCACTGCTATGATTTTGTGTTGCACGTTCTCTGTACTTTTGCTACGATTTTCCTACCCTATGAACCAAATGAGGCCTGAATGTATCCGCGTGTCGACTATTGTCTGATCGATCGCTAAGCCTACAATTTTAGGAGCTAGGGCTATTGGTCGATCGACGAGGGATAAGTATAAGCGTACCACGAGCTCATCAGCCCCAACGTTTCTCTTCGGTGAGTGTTTTGCAAGTACTATAGCTCGCACAGTAGCTAGCCTACTAACACCAAGAATCATCAAACAAGCCCTGCTGATATGATAAACAGTTCAAACTTACATCTAAGCATGCCATATATTACATCAAAAGCTGGTGAGGATACATCTGTTTCCATAACTCAGAGAGGGTTCGCATGATTCATCGCATGATTCACTATCAAACAAAAGTAGCAAGATCCGCCCACACAAGACAGTGCACTAGCCCTAAGATGGTTTGATAACATGCGTCGTTCTGGTAATTAAACACAGGGCAATGCAAACTACCCTGAAGGATTAGCGCGACCAACTATTTCTTGCCATCGATCTCTCGGGCAATGACCACAGCACGGACAGCGGCATGGGAATCGATTTTTGGGGCGATGTCCACGGGACTAACCGCGACATCGGAATCGATCTCTGGGGCGATGTCCACAGGATGGACAGCGGCATCGGAATCGATCTCCGAGGCGATGCCAACAAGACGGGCCACGACATCGGAATCATCAAGGACAACCACCGGCACATGCACAACCCTAACATATTAGCAAGCACATTGCAAATAATCAAAACCACAACTATGGTAATAAGCCATTACTTTTTACCTTGTGCAGCTCACCGGGGGATCTCATCCCTCCGGGGGCCATCTCCTCGTCCTCGATGAGGGCCATCACCTTGCCAGGGGAATACTGCTTCTCAACGGCGACTATCTCCTCAAACTCGGTCTTGAGCCTCACATAGGTGGCAATCAGAGTTCCTGGGGTAGGCACGGTGGGGCCCTTGCTGTTCTTCCAACTTTCTTTGAGGAGTTCGTCTGCCAACGTCCTCAACTCTTTGGCCAGTGCTTGTTTCTTGGAGTTCTTCGTCTCCATGGGTTGGCCTGCCAACATGGTCAACTCGTTGGTCGGTGCTCGCTTCCTGGAGATCGCTGTCTCCAGTGGGTTGTCTGCCGGCAACTCTTTGCGTAGTGCTCCAGGATCCATCAATGAACTGACAAACAAAAAGCAATCAAAAGGAAACCACAATCGCAATGAAAACGGGAAAAGAATAGGATGTGAGAATCGGTCGGGGCTTTGCAAAAGAAGATTATTGGAATGAAAATACAGCAGCATAACTGATTCACCCACCTTTCCTTCGTCGGTACAGAAGAAAAATGGCAGAAGTGAGTAGCCTGGAGTGAGGTTTTGTTCAAGAAAGGGAAGCAAGGGCTTGAACGAGCGTTCCAATGAAATGATGGTTGCTTCGTCCAGTCCAACTTGGAGGCCACCTTACCACTGCTGGTAAAGGTGTGGGTTTTGTGATATGACGGGTCATGACGGCCACACCGGGGTGACAGGTGAGTCTCGAATGTAGAACCTCGCTGTGATTCGGTGGATGGCACGCAGGCCCGGATGCTTTGAAATGTCCTGCATGTAGATAGAGCGGCTAGTCATATAGGAGTGCTCAATATTGTGCACCGCGACCAAGGCAGAGAGGAAAACGAGAGAACTACATAATTAATGCATGAGTTTAATTAGGGTAGTTTTGTAAAGTACAAGATACATTCCTCCAATCGCAAAATGCCTTGGTTCATGAGATTTGAGATTTGAGCCCTATAAACCGGAAGGGAGGGGGTACTGCACACGGTGTAGTCTAGTCACTTGTTGAAATCTCTAGAAAGGCAAATACTCCTTTCCGGTTTACAGGTCTATACTACGCCCTCCGTCTAGGTGTGTAAGTCATCTTACGAAAACCAAATAGTCCCAAAACACTTAGGCGCGGTGCATTAACTTCTACTTTGTTTCTTGTTTCTTGACATATCAACCAATAAGAGATGAGAGGTGTGCATGCTTTTAATGACTTGCAATGGCTAGTTCATTGCATGGAATGCTATTAATTAGCAAATAAACATTAGTGACCGCAGGAGGAAACGGTGCTAAGCGCGTGGACTATGCAATAGCAATTTTGTCTCATGCAAGAGCCTGGCTAGTACTCCAAGGAACCGCACCACGCGAGCGTTCGCAACTGCCACGTTCGGTTTGCGCCTGGCTCCTCGCCTCTTCGAGAAGACGAACAATGATGTTACTCCTACTTCTACAGTATCGAATGCACTGCTGCATGTCCGTCCACCTCGTGCGGAGGGATAGCGTGTAGCGAAAGCTTCTACTTACTGCTCTTGCCTTTGCGTCCATGACAGGTGGGCCCAACAGGTGGTTGGCCCTCCTGTCATGCAGCCAAAGGCAGGTGCAGTTAAGGCACCGGAGCTCAGTCCGCGAGGGAGAGGGCGTCGTAGTAATCAAATTTGTCGGTCTTGTACGAGTTGACGCGACACATCAAAGCACTACACTCGATAAAAGTCTTTTTACACATTTCAAATGGGCTACTTCGTATGTAGGAGTAGACATATTATGCTTCGTATGTAGTCAGTTGTTGCAATCTCTAAAAGGACTTATATTTGGAAACGGAGGGAGTACAACGCATGCATGCATGCCGTGACTTTCCTTTTGATACTTGCATGTGTTGATTTGATGCAACTTGCCAAATTTTGACTATAAATTTAACTAACCAAATTTTCATGCATGTCACAAAAAATTACGGGGCTGTTTGGATTGTGACTATGTTTGTCTTATGTTGCCACATTATTTTTCCCACACTTGCCACACTTTCCTAACCTGAGTTGCTCAAATTGTTAGAAACACTTTGGCTTGCCTAAGGGAATCTTGCCACAATTTGTTTGTCTATGACATGTGGGGTTCACTGCTAATAAAAAAATTCTTGTCTTAGGTGTGGCTAATAAAAAAGACTTATATTTAGGAACGGAGGGAGTAGAAAATATAAATAATAATGCATGTTGGGGCAACCCACGTTTCCACTAATTTTAGCCGTGGGCTTGTTCACAATTTTTACGAGGGGGTGGTTGTTCATTTAATGGAGGGACTTGTAGTACCAGACTTGAACGATACAAAGTGCGACATGGCACACCGTAACACCACTTGGAACAAGCGGGTAGCTATCTCAACAAACAATCAACAACTAAAAAACCACAACCTGGCAGGTAGTAGTACACAATTTTAAACGATTGTTTTGATGGAGTGAAAAAGGAAAACTACCCCACTACTTATATTTAGGCCGGAGCCTCCGCGCTTGCTTGCTAACAAGATAGGGGTAGTAACACTATCTTTCTCCCTTCAAAAAACACTGGCTTTCTATCCTCACCGCTGGTTACAGATCCGGACGTATCCCCCTCCACCGGTGAAGGGGAGGAGGGGCAGCGTTTAGGCCGTCGTTGACACCAAGGGAGGAGACCCACTGCCGGCCGCACCGTTATCTCTGGCCGAGCGCCGGCGCGGGAGTTCCTCCGATCCCTTCGTCGTTGCCTGTGGGCGGATCCGGCCTCCCGCCGCCCACCTATCCACATCCCGACGACCTTCAGGTATATCTTCGTTCGAAACCGCCTTAGCTCTACTTCCCCAGCTTGCTACGTCGCTGCATGTGCATCATTTTCTACCTCTCAGCCCCTCTCGATCGGATGGTCCAACGTCACCTATTTTTTTCTTCTATTGTTAGAGGTAAAGCTACTTCATGGAGTCGAATCTTGTACTCCCTCCGTCCAAAAATACTTGTCATTGAAACAAAGTGGGGGTGGGGGAATTTAGTATGTACATCGGACTTGGTACAAACAGGAAGGAAAGGGGATGAAAGTAGTACAGACTGGTCATCCAACCGGTCTCTTGGTCGAAAAGGGAAATATAGGGGTACCGCTGTACACAGTGGTATGACCAGGACTAGATTTTCTATCCACACATAGGAGTAGGTGGCTAGAGTGAACAAAAATGGGACCAACCCAGATATGTTTCTTGGATGTTTGTTTCTCGGGGCAACAAACTATGAATCACCACTTTATGCCCCTGTTTACGTACATGGTGCTGTACTGCTGGTGCACCCAGCCACCCACTGTCCCATGCCCTTATACCAAATATTTAGGCTCCGGTCGGAATAAAGGGGCAGAAAACATAGGTCTTGATGAAAATAGAGGAATAGGAAAGGAATATAGGTATAAAACTATGGAACAGCGAACCAGAGGAAACTCTCAAGAGAATGTGTTCGGATGGACTACGAAATGTACTGATTTGTTTTTTTAGAGTAGCATGCTTGGCAGTATGAGATGCTATTTGTATATTCAGCTGCACAGTGACTACTCTTGTCCTCACCTCACGTACCACACATAGGTTGATTTTTTATTCTGGCAAACACAGCACAGCAACCTGTCTAACGCATGGCAGTGAGCGCCTGCCTCGGGCTTCCGCCCAAAAAATGAGCAGCGCATGGATGTTTCTAATCCGATGGAATCAGTACTACCAGACTAGCTTTCCTATGAAACACTATTCACCTTTCCCGTGTTCCGAACGGTTGGAAGGGAAAGATACCGTAGGAATTGTGTTCCTACGAAAATCCTGCACCAAACCTGTGAACCGAACGCAGCCATAGCTGTTCTTAATATAATGTCCCTGGTAAAAATGAAGCCATGCCACTGTTTTTGCCTGTAATTGTTTGAGACTCTGACAAGTTTAGCCAAATGTTTTTGCCCATAATTGTTTGAGACTCTGACTGTTTCCTCTGTGCCTTTTTGTGCAAACAGGGATATCCAATTCACCTGGTTGCTGTTGTGACCTTTTGGTGCACTGCACAAAACTCTTCTTAAAAGAAGTGACTTTTGTGCTGTTTAACTGGAATGTCAGAATGGAATAGTTGGTTCATTTTGGTGGAACTGCACAAAGGGAGATCTGTGTTCCAATCCTCATCATCCATATTGGCGCCATAACCTTCCTTTAGGTAAGAATGATATTTAATACATGTGTTCATCTCTATTTTTCGACTGCCATGAGAAAATAATGCTGTTTTTTACTAGTACACTTGTACTCCCTCACTGACAAAACCAATTCTGAATTAGAAGGCCAATCATGTACTTGGTTTCACCAAGTTGTGAGGAGAAAGACAAACAGAGCATGAAGAGGAAGAAGAAGAAGAAGAATAAACAGTGCCAAGGCGATCTTGCTGAAGCCAGAGGCCTCAGTCGAGGCTATTCAAGGGCTCCGGCAACGACTACGTTACATGTGAGACGATCCTCCAGGGAGCCCTTCCACTTCTGCTGTCTCACTTAATTAATTAGGAGTACTTAAGTACCACTAATTTATTACTGCCTAATTTTCCTGTTGGAGTTAAACAAATCTTTAGTAGGACCCTATGCTGAATCATGTACGTGTGAATGTTTGTCTATGGAGGTGAATCAGGTGGTGGAACAGGGAGGGAATATTATTAGTGTCATGACATAATAGTGCTATTGTTTTGCATGTCAATTTATTGCCATTGGTTCAATGAGGTAATGTTTTGCGTATTGTCCATCATGAATTTGATGCTACTGTTTGAGTAATATGCTAATGTCTTCCTATCCTTTCTCACTAAGCTAATGAAGGTTTCACCTTGTTCCTTGTGCAAACAGGGATCATGTTGTGCCAATCATACATTTTAGTGGAACTACACAAGACAATACAATGAACTGTATCCCAGCCAGTGCTTTAACTCTGCTGGAAGTTCTAGATAATCTTTCGATATAATCTCAGCACTGGTAAACAAGAGTGATTTCAACCATACATTTGAAGTGCACAAAAATATATACTATTGTGTGATTCCAGTGAGTGCTTTATCATCTCTCATGGGACTACATGAATAAGCTTTTTTTCTCAGGTTGGTACGGGCCTAAGGCCTTCATCCATATTAGTTTGCTGTCATCTCTATTTGTATCGTGCTACTGTCATGAGAAACTCCTTTATCTTTGCACTTTTAAGTTTTGCAACCTATGATAAATGGCAATGCTTTGAGTGTTGAGTTGAGCTAATTGGCACTGATAAATAAACTAATACATGTCTTTAAGCAAGACTACTATGTTGCTAACTTTACTCATTAAGATAATGAGGGTGCTTCTATTTGTTAGTGTATGTTTCATCAACTAGTCCCACTACTACAGTAATCTCACTCTCTCAATATATGTGCCAACAAGGATGCTCGATTTTGGTGGAACTGCACAAAAACTTTGGGTGCCTCATTGCCTCGACAGCTTCCATCCTTTCCTGTCAGTCGCTAATCTCCGCTTGCTTTCTTCCTTTGCTGTCAGTCGCTTGACTTATCTCGGCTTCCAGTCAAAGGAAATAGTAATTGATATGCTACCTCACACAGGTTGGTACTGGTCTTTATCTTGATTATTGTGCCTGTCATATGTATTGGTAATTTGGTATTGTGCTACTGTTTGCCGATTTCATAAAGGAGTAATTTGGAGCTTGAACTCGCAGGAAAATCATTACATCGGGTGATTTCAGTAGAACTGCACAAAATGATCAGATGGACAGGTACTTATGCTGCTGCTATGTACTCCAAAGTTCACTCAGACAAGCATCGATGTTGACAGAAGTGCCTATATTCATTCGAGTATCAACCGGCGTCAACCAATTGTCAAACTCCAAGTATTAGGAGAGTGAACGCCAAAAATATTGCTTGGTGCATAGCCCAGAAAAACGCAGTCCAGTCTTTGGTCCCAACTTGTGCCTTTTGGTTATCGGCACATATGGTAGCGAACTATATGGCATGGAGTCTAAAGATTCCAGACAAGTTGGTTGACGCGTATATTCATCTGGCACTTAATCAGTCTGCACGCCAAGGATGCTCCATTTCAGTTGAACTGCACAAAAAATTTGGGTGGTTCATTTTCTCAACCGCCTCCTTTCTCGTCTGCAATGTAGAATTTTGGCGAGATACAGGACCAAGATGAGCCAGTAAACTAGTTGGATGAAAGTAGTGGCCAAGTTGCTCAAACCTCCCTCGGCACGAGGCCACTATTTGAGGATAAACCTACAAGCAAAGTTCAGATTGTCTGTGCTGCCTCTTATGTACTCGAAAGTTTACTCGTACAAGAACTAATTTTAGCAAGAAGTACCTCCGATTGAACACCATTTACCAGTCTGTACCCTAGGTAATTAAAGTTCGTCCATGGATCATATTGGCTGTGATCTCAATCATTTGGATGCATAAACATACTGAACATGTGTATATCTGAATCTTTTTGTGAATTATGTATGAATATTGTCGTGTGATCTATCAATCATTTGGATGCATAGATATGCTGAGCTTGTGTATATATGAATCTTTTGAGTTGTTGATAGTGAATGTTGGCTATGAATATGAACGTGTCCTGTGAACCTGAGTTTGATATGAATGTTTACCTTTTCTGTTGTATTTGTGTGTGAACTTGTTAGTATGCCTACTGTGGGGTATAAAACGCAGGTCTCTTATAAAAGTAATGTTGTGTCCAATTTATGTTTTCCCTTCTAACCACATTATATATATTTATATTATTACTATTATCGTATATTTTATAGAGACTTATATATACATTATAAAAACATCCCACGTGTTATTAACTTATAAAAGAAAATGTTTAACGGAAAATCCTGGTTGTTTTTGACTCACAGGCAAGGAAAATCCTGGTGATTGCGTACAAAAGCTTGCGAAGATTTTAAGGACCAATTTAATAATAATGCGCTCATTTTTATTTTGAGCAATAACTCGCTAATTTCTTAATTATATATATAATAATAATGTGCCTCTCCGGTTTATTCTTTGATATTAATTGCTCCTTCTAACATAACATTATATATATAACGAGCCCACCTAATACGTGTATTTCAAGGAAGTGCAAATGGGCTGGGATTTCTTAGAAAATATAAATGGGCCTGATTGACGCGAAATTATTTGTTCACCCAGCCCAGCAAATGGACTGTACATTCTAGAAAACATGGGTTAAATATATGCCACATTTTTGCAGGCTGACATGTGGGCCAATAGGTCGAAGCCTACGCAGGGCGTTGTCAACTTGGTCAACAAATGATTGTGTCATCCACAGCCATTGGATTTATATCCAACGGCCGGCATGCACCTTCAATCTCTCGTCTTCTTCCTCCAACGTCGCCGGGACCGCCTGGTCCGGCCTCCGGCGGCTAGCGGCTCTGCTTAGCACGCATCGCTGTGAAGCGCTACCCCACCGCCGGCCAGGCTATCCCTCCACCCCTCGACACCTCCTGTTATTCTCCACAGACTACAGCCCCACGCCACAACAGAACCAGTTATAACCCTTCTCCTCCTCTCAATCTGCGACTCCACTGCCGCGTTTTCCCATCTCCGAGTCGTTCCCGTCCGGGGCCTCGCCGTCGTCCACGCCTCGCTGTGTTCGGTGCGGCATGGTCAACAAACGAGAGTCATCGGAAGAGGACTGTACGTGGAGAGCCTGACGGCTGGGACCCACGAGGTCCATGGTCGCACGCAAGGAAAGTTCCTCCTTATTAAGCTGAAAAAAATGTTTCCTCCACCTGACAGCTGGGACCCACCGGCTGTATCTTCGCACGGAAGGAAGTGCCTCCTTGTTTTGCGAAAAAAATTATTCATCCCGTTGACAGCTGGGACCCGTCAGATTTGGTGACTGACTTGTGGGCCTACTAAGCGGACGTGTACGCACGGCTTTGTCAACTTAATCAACAAATGATTCTAGCAGCTGGACCGTTGGATGTTAATCCAACAGCCGTGCTCCTTCTTCAACCTCTGTTCTTGCTCCTGTCTCCCGTGGGCGGCACCGCGGCTGTGCTGCCGCGCACCCGAACCAGTGAAGTTTCCCACTCCTCTCCATCTGCGACTCCACTGCCCCGTCTTCCCCATCTCCGGGTCGTTCCAGTCTGGGTGCGCTCGGCACGGTGTGGTCAACGTGGTCAACAACCGAGAGTCATCGGAAGATGACTGTACGTGAGAGGCTGACAGTGGGGACGCACCACGCCCATGGACGCATGCATGCAACGGAACGCGGCGAGGTCAACGTGGTCAAGGAACGACTTCCATCGGAAGTATACTGTACGTGGAGAGTCTCAGCTGGGTCCACGGCCGCAGCAAGTAAGTGCCTCCTTATTACGCGGAAAATAATGATTCCTCCAACTGACAGCAGGGACCCACTGGATGGGCCACCGTATTTTGCGAAAAAAACGTTTGCCCCCTGACTGCTGGGACCCACCTGACGGGCCACCGTATTTCGCGAAAAAAACGTTCCCCCCGCTGTCAGCTCGGACCCACCGGAAGTGCCTCCTTATTACGCACAAAAAAATGAATACTCCCCCTGCTAGCTGGGACCCACCTTGGTGGGAGGCTGACTTGTGGGCCTACTAAGTTGACGGGGACGAAGGGCTTTGTCAACTTAGTCAATATGAACGATTCTAGCTCCAGTGACCGTACGATGTCCATCCAACGGCCGTAGTGCTTCTTCAACCTCTGGTCTTCTTGCTCCAGCCGCCCAAACCAGCGCCGGTCGTGCCTCATGCTCCTGCCTCCCGTGGCCTGCTGTGCTGCCGCGGAGGCCTCACCGCCCCCTACTATTCCCACCGCTGGCCAGGCCCTGCGGCGACGGCAGCCTCACACCGCAGCCGAACCAGTGAACCCTCGTACTCCTCTCCGCGCGGGCTTCCACTGTCGCGTCTTCCCCGGCTCCGCGTCTTCCCCTTCCTAGGCCTCGCGGTCGTCCACTGCCGTGGTGCTCTCCGCGCGGTGTGGTCTACGTGGTCAAGGAACGACTTCCTTCGGAAGAGTACTGTATGTGGAGAGGCTGACAGCTGGGTCCACGGCCACAACCCAGTTTTTTTGTGATTTGCCAAGTAAGTCGCTTTGTCAGGCCTGTTGGGCTGCAAATCTTTCAAGACGAGGAGAGCTTTCATTCGGCTGGCCGAGAAAATGGCCCATCAGTAATGAGAAATGGGTTGTACATTTTTAAAACACATCAAACCGGCAATTAGTTTCAAATATCTTTTTTTTCATTTTGAGATTTTAAATTACATTAATTTTTATGCGTGGAGAATTTGTTGGATTTTATATTGATATACATTTATTTTTAAAATCAGTTTGAATGTGAGTCGAAATTTCGGGATTAAAAACAGTTCGGACCGCACCGAAATATGCAAAATTTCGTATAATTTTTTAACCGTGGCCACAATATGGGCTGTAATGCTAACAAAAAGAATATGGGCTCCAAAAAAACCTTAAGAATTAGCAAATGGGCTGTAAATTATTAGAAATAATGGCAGATGGGTTGTATGCTGTTTTCCACAGATTTGAGGCTTTCCTAAAAAAAGGTTGACGCACAAGCAGTGACTGTTGGATGGCCATCCAACGGCCGTCGTGCTTCTTCAATCTCTGCTCTTCCTGCTCCAGCCGCTCAAACAAGCGCCGGCGGGACTGCCTGCTCCCTCCTCCCCGCGGCCGGCTCTGCTGCCGCGCAGGCCTCACCGCCCCACCGTACTCCCATCGCTGGCCTAGCCATCCCTCTACTCACCCACACCTGCTGTTATTCTCCGGCGACGGCAGACGAACCAGTAAACCCTCGTACAGTCGTACTCCCCTCCGCGTGGGAAACAACTGCCGAGTCTTCCCTGCCTCCGTGTCGTTCCCTTCCTAGGCCTCGCCGTCGTCCACCGCCCTGGTGCTCTCGGCGCGGCCTGGTCAACGTGGTCAACGACCGACATGCATCTGAAGTGGACTGTACGTGGAGAGGCCGACAGCTGGGTCCACGGCCGCACGCAAGGAAATGCCTCCTTATTACGCGCAAAATAATGATTCCTCCACCTGACATCAGGGACCCACCGAAAGGGCCTCTGTATTTCGCGAAAAAAACGTTACCGCCGCTGACAGCTCGGACCCACCAGCTATATCTTCGCACGCAAGGAAGTGCCTCCTTATTACGCACAAAAAAATGAATACTCCGCCTGTTAGCTAGGACCCAGTATAGTGGCAGGCTGACTTGTGGGCCTACTAAGTTGACGGGGACGGAGGGCTTTGTCAACTTAGTCAATATGCACGATTCTAGCTCCAGTGACCGTACGATGTCCATCCAACGGCCGTAGTGCTTCTTCAACCTCTGGTCTTCTTGCTCCAGCCGCCCAAACCAGCGCCGGTCGTGCCTCGTGCTCCTGCCTCCCGTGGTCGGCTGCGATGCGGCGGAGGCCTCACCGCCCCCTACTACTCCCACCGCTGGCCAGGCCATCCCTCTACTCACCCACACCCCCTGTTATTCTGCGGCGATGGCAGCCTCACACCGCAGCGAACCAGTGAACCCTGATACTCCTCTACGCGTGGGCATCCACTGCCGCGTGTTCCCCGGCTTCGCGTCATCCCCTTCCTAGGCCTCGCCGTCGTCCACCGCCCTGGTGCTCTCGGCGCGGCGTGGTCAACGTGGTCAAGGAACGGCTTCCATCCGACGTGGACTGTACGTGGAGAGGCTGACAGCTTGGTCCACGGCCACAGCAAGGAAGTGCCTCCTTATTACGTGCAAAATAATTATTCCTCCACCTGACAGCGGGGACCCACCGGACGGGCCACCGTATTTCGTGAAAAAATGATTCGCCCCCCTGACTGCTGGGACCCACCAGCTACATCTTCGCACGCAAGGAAGTGCGTCCGGGCAAAAAAAAACGATTCGCCCCCCTGACTGCTGGGACCCACCAGCTGCATCTTCGCACGCAAGGAAGTGCGTCCGGGCAAAAAAAACGATTCACCCCCTGACTGCTGGGACCCACCAGCTACATCATCGCACGCAAGGAAGTGCCTGGCAGTTGGGACCCACCTGGTCGAAGCGTACGTAGCGTTGTCATTTTGGTCGCGAACGTGTACGTACTTACATACTGGTCGATGTAGAGGCGCGCACGTGTCACAGTAGAGGCACGTACGTGTCGTAGTAGAGGCGCGCACATAGCATGTACATGTATGTACAGCGGCCAGGGTGCAAGAAAGAAAATACAGCCACGTATGTGTACATACGGCCAGGGCTCGTGTACATGGCTGGGTCGAAACGGAGAAACAACGTCGTCGTCGTGTTCATGGGGAGCCAACCGGCTGGGTTGGAACGGAATGCGTGGTCGTGTTCATCGGGAGGGCTTGGACGGAATACGCGATGGAAACGAGGCTTGGCGTACCGCAAAACGGAGGAAATGGACCTCCTACGTTTGGAGCGGGGTCCTGTTGATCGGGAGGGGTGTGGCGTACCGCAAAACGGAGGAAATGGACCTCCTACGGTCGAAACGGGGGTCCTGTTGATCGGGAGGGGTGTGGCGTACCGCCAAACGGACGAAACGGACCTCCTACGGTCAAAACGGGGGTCCTGTTGATCGGGAGGGGTGTGGCGTACCGCAAAACGGACGAAACAGACTTGTGTTGGAGCGCTACGGTCGAAACGGGGGGTCCTGTTCATCGGGAGGGGTGTGGCGTACCGCAAAACGGGACTCCACGGGATATTGTTCATCTCCACCGTCGGCCTCCTCCAGCCTCCACGGGCTACCGTCGACCTCCTCCAGCCTCCACGGGCTCCTGTTCATCTAGCCTCCACCGCGTGCTACTCCACCGGCTCTTGTTCAACCACCCCTCCACGGGCACCCCTCCACCGTCTACTGTTCATCCAGCCCTCCACACCACGGGGTCCTGTTCAACCACCCCTCTACCATCTACTGTTCATCCAGCCCTCCACACCACGGGGTCCTGTTCATCCAGAGGCAACGCCACCGCTCACTGTTCATCCAAACCCCCCCCCCCCCCCCCGCAACGCTCACTGTTCATCCAATCGATCAGCTTCAGTTAGCAGCAGTAGCGAAGGAATCGCTCAATCGAGTTCAGTTAACAGCCATCGATCGATCGCTCGGGTTCAGTAACGCGTAGCCTGCAGTGCAATCGCTCGGGTTCAGTGAGAGCCAACGCCTCGCACACACGCGTGTATGTGTACGAGAGAAACGCGCATCACTCGGCCCCCGACCTCCCACCGTAACCGGCAACTCCTCAAAATTTTCCTCCCCCTCGCTTCTACCATGGTTTTTTCCGTCATGGACGGCCCAAAGAATGTCATGCAGCTGCGTCTCCGGCCCGCCCAGGACGAAAAGCCCATTTTCTGTCATGATTTTTTGTCATAGAAGTAGGAACCCACCACATCTATGATGATACCGGGTTTTGTCGCAATTATCATCATAGAAGTGTCATATGTATGACAGAAAAAAATTCGTTCGGCCCAAAATGTCATGGATGTGTCTTTTTTTTGTAGTGTTACTTGTTAAATTTATCTTATCACAAAACTATCTATTACCTACAATTTCAGTTCTTGTAGAGAAAACCTTACTGAAAACCTGTTATCATTTCCTTCTGCTCCACGTTAGGTTCGACACTCTTACTTATCGAAAGGACTACGAAAGATCCCCTACACTTGTGGGTCATCATGCCGCGTCGCCCATACAGGACTGTGGGCGAGGCAGCAAGAGGGACTGCACAGGGGAGCCCCCTGCGGCGCTGACGAGCTTGGTGATGCGAGCGAGCCACTCCTCATAGAGGTCGTCGATAGGGCGATAGTGTAGGAGCTCACGTGCCAGGAACAACGCGGCGTGCGCGTCTGCGGGGGCACGACGAGCGTGAGATGATGAACCAGCTGGGGTCAGCGACGGAGTGGCGGTGCGGCCTTCCCGCCGCACCGAGGGGTGCAGCGAAGATGCTTGCTGCTTGTTCCCCGCCGGGCCAGTGGCGCCGTGAGCGGCAGGCGATGGAGAACGACGAGGAGCCCCACCGACAGGAACCGTCTGGGCGACGTGGGCGGCGAGAGAGGGCCGGCGCTCGGCACGAGCTCGGCGAGAGTCCGCCATGGATGCAATGTAGCGATAGGACGCAGATGAGCGGAGGAAAGATTCCGGCGCACCCCTACCTGGCGCGCCAAATGTCGGATTTCGGGTTCCGGCAAAACCCTTAAGGTTCGAATTCTGGGGTGCGCGCGAAGATCTTCCCCCTACCGATCTACTCCCTCGCCATGCCGTGGATCTAAAGTAGCAAGATGAACAACACAAGGGACGCGAGATTTACCAATCGAACCTTGATCAGAACCACTCACACCAACACAAGAACTCCTCCCCTCGCGAGGTTGTTCTTCCCCTTGTACTGTTCCTCATCAGCCCACGAGGCAATCCAGACACCACACACTGGAGTAGGTTATTACACCATGATGGTGGCCTGAACCAATATAAATCTCGCGTCCCTTGTGTTGTTCAGTGTGTGGTGTCTGGATTGCCTCTTGGGCTGATGAGGAACAGTACAAGGGGAAGAACAACCTCGCGAGGGGAGGAGTTCTTGTGTTGGTGTGAGTGGTTCTGATCAAGGTTCGATTGGTCAATCCCCTTGTCTTGGGAGTGGCTAGTCCTATTTATGGAGGCCTCAGTCCTCTTCCCAAATATTGAGCGGAAGGGATTCCACAATGACGGGATTTGAAGGGGGACAGCTAGTACAAGCTATCCTAACTAAAGGTGGTCTTCGACTGTCAAAAGCACTGGCGATGACACCGTCTTGGGCTCCACGGTGACCTCCGTCTTGTCGTACTCCTAGGCCTGGCTTGTTGCACCGATAGGGAATCCTTTGCTTGCTGCCTTGGTACTCTACGCCTGCGCTTGCCCCCTTAGCACCAAAGGGGAAATAAGGACACTACGTTGGCCGGCGCTCGCCTAGCGCCCACCTGGTCTCGATCGTTATGGCTTGCGTCATGTGCACCTCGCGAGGTACTCCTCGCCTTGATCTCTCCGCCTCCTTACGAGCCTGCCTGGTGAGGCCGCTCCTGGGGAGGCCTTGCGCCATCCGCCCCGCGAGGCTTGGCCCCTCGCGAGGCTCTTGAACCTGGGTTGATGTAGACGGGCCGAACTGGGCCACTGCTGAGCCGCGCCGCAGGCCAAAGGCAGGCAAGTATGGATACCCCCATATCCAGGACGCCGAAAAATGGAGTAATGCAATAAAAATGATGACATGATGTAGACGAGATCCGTTTATCTATTGCGGCAGATATAGAACTCATCTTGTTATCCCTAGTAGCAACGATACATACGTGTCGGTTGCCCTTCTATCACTGGGATCAAGCACCGTAAGATCGAACCCACTACAAAGCACCTCTTCCCATTGCAAGATAAATAGATCAAGTTGGCCAAACAAAACCCAAATATCGGAGAAGAAATACGAGGCTATAAGCAATCATGCATATAAGAGATCAAAAAAGACTCAAATAACTTTCATGGATAAAAACATAGATCTGATCATAAACTCAAAGTTCATCGGATCCCAACAAACACACCACCAAAAGACTTACGTCATATGGATCTCCAAGAGACCATTGTATTGATAAACAAGAGAGAGAAAGAAAGTCATCTAGCTAATAGCTACGGACCCGTAGGTCTACAAAGAACTACTCACGCATCATAAGAGAGGCACCAATGGAAGTGGTGAACCCCTCCATGACGGTGTCTAGATTGGATCTGGTGGTTCTGGACTTTGCGGCGGCTGTATCTATATTTCATCGCCTTCCCTATGGTTTCTAGAATATTGTGGTATTTATAGAGCAAAGAGGCGGTTCGGGGGGCACCCGAGGTGAGCACAACCCCTCAGGGCGCGCTTGGGCCCCCTGGCGTGCTCTGGTGGGTGCTGCTCCCCTCGAGCAACCCCTCAGGTGCCCCTTAGTTGGTGCTTTACAAGAGAAGATGGAGACTCAAATTCAAAACAAAAATTGCATAAGTAAAAGAAAGGCCCTTTGCGGAGGGAAGTAGTGGTTTGTAGAGGTGCCAGAGCTCAAAGCTTAAATTGAGAGATAAAATTATTTTTGAGAGGCATACTTTTCCTACCAACGAAAATGACTTGGAGCATCCGAACACTTTCCATGCTAGATACATCATAGGTGGTTCCCAAACAGAAAATAAAGTTTATTCCTTTTTCCACCATAACTTTCACTTTCCATGGCTAGCCGTATCCACGGGTGCCTTCCATACCAACACTTTCCTAGGAATTTATTATTTGTCAACATAAAGTAAATTCATTTATTCATTTCGGGACTGGGCATCCCTAGTACCTTTGCCGTACTCTCGTGCAATGACAAGTGAATAAATAGTCATCGTGAGAATAACACATCTAGGATGGAAAATATTGGCTAACCTTTACCGCCTCGCGAGTAGCAGAGCACACAAAAGATAAATTTATTTTGAATATTAGAGATGGCACATGCCAATTTTCTTAGAACGGCATGGAAATACCGCATATAGGTAGGTATAGTGGACTCATATGGCAAAACTGGTTTAAAGGGTTTTGGATGCACAAGTAGTGACACTACAAAAAAATACACTTCCGTGATGATACGAGTTTGTCACAATAGGTCGCGTTTTCTGTCATGCATGTACATCCATGAAGATTTTATGACCGAATCAAGATAGTCATACATGTGCTGTCGTAGAAGTGTTCCATGACATTACCAAAATTATCATCACGGAAGTGTCCACTTCCATGACGATAAATCACGCGTCATAGAATTGCTTTCGTCAAGGGTGACCGACATGTGGCATCCACCGTAACGGGACACCGTGAAGCTATTGGGTCCGGTTTTGGATCCGATAAGCCGCTAACAACCATAACCAATGCCGATTTTCCACTTGTAAAATTCTCATTGGCCGAGAAAACCACGCATCAGCTCCGCGTTGGCACAGGTATCACTCATCCAATGGGTGAGATGCGCCTATGATATGTTGACACGTGGACCGGCCCAAAAGTGGCCCATAAAGATTAAATGGGCCGGCCCAACTAAAGGCCCACAAGATTTTGCGGACCATAATGGGCCGGCCTAGCTAAAGGCCCACAAGATTTTGCGGACCATAATGGGCCGGCCCAGCTAAAGGCCCATGAGATTTCGTCGACCATAATGGGCCGGCCCAGCTAAAGGCCCACAAGATTTTGTGGACACTAGCGCGCTGGCCCATTAACAGGCTGCCATGTTTTGGGCCAAATGCCGGCCCATATTTGATCCGATCCATTAACAACCTGCCATGTTCTGGGCCTAATAGAGGCCCATATGAGATCCGGCCCGTTAAAAGCCTACCATGTTCTGGGCCAAATTACGGCGCAGATCAAATCCGACCCTTTAAGAGGCTTTGGGCTAAATTATGGCCCATATTAGATTCGGCCTGTCAATTGGACGCTATGATTTTGGGCCAACTTGCTAAAGGCCCATTTAGTAATTCGGCCTGATATTAGTTTCGGCCTGTTAAAGGCTCGTTTAACATTTCGGCCTGTTAAAAGCCTGTCATATAGTTGGGCCTAATTACGGCCCAGTTTGCATCCGCCCTGCTCACAGCCGATAATCTGATTGGGCCAAACAAGGACCGAGACAATTTTGTCCTATTAACGGTCCGTGATGTGATTGGCACAATCATGGGCCGGGGTCTATTTCGGCCTGCTGTCGACCCGTGAGCTGTTCGGCACGTTATAGGCCCAACCTACTTTTCAGCCTCTTAAAAGCCCATTGAATTTTCTTGCGAAAATAGGGTCGGCGGTTTACTGGGCCTATTAAAGGCCTGAGTCTACTAGTGGGCCAGTTTACATTTAGCCTGTTAACGGACCAAGATGACTGGGCCCATGATGCGGATCATACATAGTGATTTTCATGACAGCCCAATTATGTACCGAAATTTTACCGTTTGGCCGGTTTACTACGAAGACATGATATATATATACAGTAAAATAATTGCATTATCGTGAATAAGAAAAAACCTAGACTATACAATAAAGAAATTACGGCATATTACATCCACGGGGCATCAAAGTTCGCCACTATGATAATAAAGCACAAGCAGACAACAAATTACATACACTGGGCATCAAAGATCGCCACCAGTGCAATTAAACACACCAACAAAATAATATACAAAACCGACAGCACTTCAATAGAGTTCAAGAAAGGTTAGCCCTGCTCGGGAGCTGCAACGCAAGCAGCTGAGCAAGCTGATGAGACTGCGCTTGTTTGACACTTATATCCTCCTCACTCTGAAAGATAAACAAGAAGACAGATGACATGTTTTGCACATATAAGTATCAGTGCTGACAATATATCACATTTCTTACTGACGAATAAAGTGACGCAGTTTAAAATAATATTAACACAATATGGTATTCTTCAGGTCAAGACATGGCAGGAAATGACATTGTGAAGGAGTTGGCAGCTTCACGACACCACTGGATTACAGATCAAGAACTCATAAGTATCAATGGTTAGTGTGCTGTCAATTTATCCCATTTCAGATTGGCAAATAAAGAGACGGTTTAAATAATAGTAGAATGATATGACATTGTTATTAGTTACGACATTGCAGAATATGACATTGTGCTGTAGTGGGTAGGTTCACCACACCACTGGATTACGGATCAAGAACAGAAGCATACATGCAGTGCAAAAGAAGATCACTTGCTCTGTATATTTTAATTTACATGGTATGAAGAAGGAACTTGGTTGTACAACTGAAAACTTAAATTGAGAAGGACAAACTTTTTTTTATGAACTACATAGTAAACTTTACACATGCAATTTGATGCAAACACCAAAAATAAACAATTGTTGTAGTCATGCCTAACCAAATATACACAACAAAGTTTGAAGGCTTGAGAAGGACAAACTTACATTATTGGTCAAGACAGGCTCTATAAAGCCCTTGTCCATGCTGATAGGGGGGCAATTCAAGAAGTTTACCACATAATCTTCTTCATAAGCATTGCCTTTATTCTACATTTTGTTAAGAGTAAATATAGATGTGATAATATAAGAAAAAATGGAGAATATTTAAGATAAGATGAAGAGTCATGCTACACAACCAAGTAACTATAAATGTAAGTACAGCGGTACAGGCAAAAGGTACAGCCAAGAGCAATGCAGAGCTAAACTTCTTCAGTACCATCGGTGTTATCCAACCTTACGGTAAGAGTAAATATAGATCTAATGTGTAGAAAATGGAGGGCAAAGGAAAATAAGCTGCAGAGTGATGGTACATGAACAACTACCTGTCAATATAAGTACACTGATAAAGGACAACAGGTACTTACAAGAACAATGCAGTGATAAAAAATTTCATTGGCATTGGATATATTCTACACTAATGTAACCATTCATACAGATTAGATAATTTGGAGCGAACAATCAATAAGCAAGCTATCATGCATACTGCTGTCACATAATGAACCAGGTATGTATGCAAGTACAGTGATACAGGACAAAAGGTACTAACAAGAGCAGCGGGCAGCATATTTGCGATATCCTGTCGTTCTGTTCAAACCAGAATTCTTCTTCGAGCAGATTTCCTCCATAAAAGATCCATGAGGCACATGCAGAAAAGTAGAAGTTCAAATTGTCATGCTTCCTTGAAAAGCGCAAGCAAGCTTTGCTCGTCATGACTATCCAGATTGACCCTCGCCTACTTACAACAATGTAATGTAAATCATTGATGTGTTCAATCAGCAGGAAACAGGAAAATAATCACCATGAATAATGGCACTTACACGTAAGTGGGACAGGAAGATGTGAAAATGGTGTTTTTCTTCACTATAATCTTCCCATGATGGGAATATATGCACGTAGTCCCTAACAACATTGAAAGCATTATCTTTTAAACTGTGAATAAATGGAATGGGGTTCCAATCTGCAGGAATTGGCCGTCTCTGCAGTTGGGATAGGTCTTCGGCCGGTGGACTTGCTGTACTTTTTGCTGGAGTGGGATTTTTTTGTGGGACGGTTGGTGCTATGGCAACTGAAATCGTCAGACCTTTTGCTGGAGTGCAGGTCCTGTGTGGTGGGGCTAGTGGTGTGGCCAGTGAAGTATGAGTACAGTTTGTGGAGTTGGTCCCACGTTTTGTGTCACTGGTTGTACATCCAATATAAGTGGGGTGCTGTCTGATTTCTGCGACACCACCATGTTTTTCAAGGACTTTGCTGGTGCTCCTTCAGGTTCGGCAATCACCCTCTTCCTTTTTGATGTCTGATGCACAAGAACATCATTTGAGTGGAAAAACATGGTGTGATGACAGATGGAATATGTATTGATAATGGATGGGCATGGCATCTCGACATATATGATGAGTAAACTAAGCAGATGGCGGTGCAACAAAGTAGAAAAAATGCAAGACAAAATATGCAAGATACGCGCAATCAATAAAACCTTGCCAAATTAGAACATGCACCTTGATGGGTGAATAGGACAGGCCATCTGCCTTTGACTCCTCGAGGTTAGAATAGTCATTAGGATCATTCTGAACAAGAATCTACATGTGGGGAGCGTATGAGTTTCATTGCATCCAGAAGGCACTCAATGCCTTGGTGCCAATTTTGTAAGTCATTGCGGTGTTCCACAATATTCTTATGATGCGCGGATTCTGATATTCACTGTAATTACGTATAATATCTGAGAACCATGAAAACATAAATAGTAGTGAGATTATCTTTGTAATACAGAGGATATTCCAATATAGGGGTGCCCCTGTAATCCCTTGTGTGCTATCACTGGATTCTGATGAGAGAGCTCATGGGTGCTGTAACATGGTGCATGCATTAATATAATCTGGCACAAGTACACAAAAAGTAGTCTCCAGAAGTAAGGATAGTTGGCAGATGATAGGTTCATAATATACTATATAGAGAGTTTATTGCCAAACCATGATAACAAGAGCACACGACAACTAGGCAGATCGTAGTGTACATAAAATGGGTACACCATAACCACGATATAAAAATCAGGAAAGTGTAACTGGCTGGAAAATACGGTGTTGTATTGCTACTACTAATTGAAAGCCTATCGATCACGTACATGCCAGCTCTATCAGTTGTTGACTACAGATGTCCCTGCTCGCCTTCCTGACAAGGAACATACTGTACGTACTAAATACAGAATAACAAAAGAGCGACATGTTAAAGAACATAAGAGGAAGCATATTCTTGAGGTTCCACTTCATTGCATACAATGTTGGTTGCCCACTCATGATGAATCACAGCGCCCAAAGAAATGCAATTCCATGTTGTCTCTCTATATTTGGCCACATGCATTTGGAAAATCAAGTGGGAGCATTACCTGGCCAATTAAATGTGTGTTTGTTAACTAATATGAGTATCTTATCACAATTCGTATTTGAAGAAGTAAGCTTTGTACTTATGATTGGTGTGTTTAGCTCCAAGAGTGGACTGCTGCTAGTGCGACACAAAGCAGCTACACATATCATAGTGTAGATATAACAGGAAAACTGTAAGCATCAGAGTAAAATAAGCAAAGTGGAACTTGCTGGAATATATGTGCTAGTATTGTCGGTACAGCTAGAAAGGCTTCGGATACAAGCTCTCTTCGACTGAAGGTGCGCTACTGTTAATATAAGTGTAACTCTCAAAGGCGACACAACTCCCCGCATTTCCTTGCTATTCTTATAGGATTCAAGTGGGCAGGCCACTACAAATCCTATTCCTATGTTTACAAAATCTTACGAATCAAAGAGGCCCGGAGAGTTCAAAGTGTCCATCACAACCGACCGTATAGACCTCTACACTGCAAATGTCCCTGCTCATCTTCACTACAAGTAACATACTGTACTACTATCATACTCCCTCCATTCCAAAATATAAGTCTTTGTAGATATTTCCACTATGGATCACATACAAATGTATACAGATAAATTTTTACAGTGTAGATTCACTCATTTTGCTCCATATGTAGTCCATGGTGGAATCTATACAAAAACTTGTATTTAGGAACAGAGAGAGTACTTATTAAAGAAGAACGGAAGAGGAACATGCTAAAGAAGAGCAAGCAGATTTTGGATGATAAAATGTTCGTTGCGCAGTCTCCACACATGATGAACCAGAGCGCATTAAGAATCAACTCCCCGTTGTCTCTCTATATGTGGTGCACGTGCTTTTCAAAAGTAAAGTAGGAACATTAGCTGACCAATTAAACGTTATCTATTTTAGTAATATCAACATCATATCAGCTTTGTATTTGACCAACAAGTTTGGAATTATGAGTGGCACGTCGTTTAGCTTGATGGATTCAGGAGCAGTGCTAAGCAGGTACGATGATGGTACTGAATATAAAGGCATGTCTGCATGCAAGTCGCGTGACTTTTGTCATTTGGGTTAGTGGACCATTTCAGGTGGTTGGATGAAGATCCTACGTCTCCTAACCCTTCTTCTTCCTCGTCTCTGATTCTTCCCATACAGAACACCGCATGGGCCGCCGGCCGAACCACCGGCCCGCACCGCATGTGTTCCTCCGCCACCCCCACCCCCTAGCCCTGCCCCACCCGCGTCGAGTTTTCTTCGTTCGGCGAGGCCCCACCACCGCCCCCACAACCACCGTCTCCACCCGAGGCCCTTCCTTCGCATCGGCGAACTCCGGCGAGCTCTGAAAAATCAACTGACCCAATTTTGAAATTTAGACTACTGTCATTTAACTAGTGAGGAATATAAAAGTGGAAAACCATAAGCATTGCGAGTATAGTGTTGAGCGTGCCATGGCGGATCTGAAGGTGCAAACCGGACAAAGGCAACTTCGCAACCAATGTTTGCTTTCAACTAACAAGTAAGTGATGGCCAAGAAATCAGAGTAAAGCAGTGGCGATCTACTTTCTTGCTGCAATAAATAAGTTGAGCAGATACGAAAGAGTACCGCCTCTGGTGCGGCGTCGTGTATGCATCTGCTGAGAATTTGACGGTGCTGCGGTAGCGATGGCTGCCGGTGGTGTGGAAGTAGATCTAGGAGGGTGGACAATGGCGGCAGGGCGCGGTGGACGAGACGGTCATAGGAGCGGCGCCGGCAAGGTGGACGACAGCGGGGATGAATCGAGAGGACGGGATGCAAGGATCCCGGTCCGAAGCCGTGGATGAGAGAGGTCGATCTCTTGTAATGGACGATGGCGTCGGGGTATAAGCTCCGGCATGGTGGAGGAGGACGGCGGTGGATGGGGTGGCGGACGGAGGAGGCTGGGGTGGAGAGGGTGCTTTGGCGCCCATGGAGTACGAATGGGGAAATGAAGGGAGAGAGGAAGGGGGGAACCATGTCTTCATGGCGCGTTTGTCTGAAATGCGAGGAAATTTACAAACTTAGCCCCCGTTTCAAATTTCCACCGTGTATGAATCGGGGAGGGAGTCGATTTCGGCCGACGAGACACTGTGTTTTGGCGCCCACCATGTATGAATCCAGGTGAGAGGCAGTTATGTTACATTTGAGTGAAATTACAAACCTACCCCTATCGAAACCTATAAAAATCGAGCCGATAGGCTTTGCGTGTCAGGATAGGCAGTAATTTCCATCTCGCAGATTTTGGTTTCGGGCGGTTACTGTGACTTTCCCCACTTCATTCAAATTTTTGCAGAGTGCACGTTTACCGTGCCAACTCAATTCGAATCCAATTTGTATTCTGCTTTTGTTCGGGCAGGATCCATTTTCGATTGGAATAAAATTCTATATACATCATTTTTTATATATACTTTCAAAAGCACAACAAAGAATTCTGCTCCTTTATATGTATAATATGATTTACCAATACAATGATCTCAAAATCATAAGGTTGAATTCAAAAAATTTAAACCAAATTATGTTCTACTAAAATGTATGGATCAGTAATATCTACATATTAAATAACATAGGTGCGTGTGAATTCATACGACTATGCATGTTTGATAGATCAATTTTGGTTCGAGTATGAATTACATGTATCATCATCTCGAGTTCAAATATTTGAATCCCTTTTATGTTGACTCCTTTCACGCCCATCTCTCTCGCATGCATGCTCCTTCAGGTAGCTATCACTCTCTTTTCTCCAGCTCACCCGCACGCTCACTTCATGTTTCTCCTATATTCGCAAACATGGTCGCTCGACATGTCCCTTGAGAAGTGTCACACTCTCCCTATCATTATACATTACACGGTTTTCATTATCTCTCACATATCTACTGTTCTCTGGTATCACTAGGTACCAAAGCTTTCTTTTTCACTGCCACACACACAGTCTCACTCGTCTTTCACTTTGTCTTTCTCTCTATGGGGTTCTCTCACACACCCTATATGTCTTTAGATATGACTCATACCACTAAAATTACTCTCTCCTGCAGACACAACATTTGTTGCGGTCTCCTTTCCATCTCCATCCTAGTTATAAAACTGACATTATTCATTTGTTTACCGATCAGACAAACTCCCCCCCTCTCTCTCTCACACACACACAACTCCTGCTTCCACTCCCCTTCCCGACTACCGTCTCTCTCTCACACACACAAAACTCTCACATTCACACCCCGACTCGTATTTCTCTCACAAACATTTATCGACTAGCCTCTAGATAGGTTTATACACCCGAACACTCGTGCTTCCACTATCGCATACATGTCTCTCTTGCTCTCCTTGTATCTATGTAGATTTTTCTTCCCTTCTTGAGACACGCCCTCTCGATCATGCACACACACACTATCGCCTCATTTTAAGCTGATACCTCTCGCACACACACTATTTGTGTCTTTGTCACACATGCACTCTGTCGTCCTCCTCTCTCCCTCTCTCTCACACACACATGGGCTTTTTGCAACAACTAGCAAGATGCCCATGCGTTGCACGGAACATCAAGATGTATTTGTATGAGTAGTTTATCTTGTGGGAGAAAAAGATGAAAGAGGGAAGGCCTTATTTGCAAATGTGGAGAGTGGTGTGGGTATCTTTTTGCAAAATTGCCATAGTTTCCTTCCTATCCGTCAGATATAAATCGGACGACCTATATTGTAGGATGGCAGGCACACCATCATCACCAACTCTGTTTTTTATCTCTACTCTTATAAAAAGCATAGTCGGTGATGATGGTGTGCCTGCCATCCTACATTATAGGCCGTCCGATCTATATCTAACGGATAGGAAGGAAACTATGGCAATTTACACGCACTCCTCTCCACATTTGCAGATAAGGCCTTCCCTCGTTCATCCTTTTCTCCCACAAGATCTCGATGTTCCATGCAACGCACGGGCATCTTGCTAGTAAGGGTAGAAATTAGACATATACCACTTCTCGAATCTTGAAACCAACAACATTCCTCCCTTATCTCATCAAAACTGCCAAAGGGATATATTTTGAGTGAAACATAACATATTTTTAGTGATATACATATTTCAAAACTAAACTCTTTTTTCTATCAAATCGGTGAATATGTATTAATCTACTTTGATCGTGTGGCAACACATTGGCACATTGCTAGTAGTTATTACCACTATATACTTTTTTGGACACCAGACAAACGGTGGAGTACATATACGAAGAGAAGAGGCGCACGCGCGCAGTCGGTCTCTTGCTGTCTCGCACACATGAGAGTTACTTAAAGGCACCGCTAACAAATAAACCCTAAAACCCTAGCTGCACGATTGCTTCATGCGCGGGTACCGGGTACATGGTGGAGCGCACCTTTGTAGGAATAGTCATCTCGCATGATAATTTGATCCGTAGGAGTTGATGGTCGGGACCACAGGTGAACGACCTGGAGGCAGTGGCTCGCCAGTTGCCACGGATCGAGTAGGCAGGTTTAAAATATCATTATTTTAGCGGGGTAAGAGTTTCGATTTTCAATGGCCCGTTATAAGTACTAGGTAGTTTTTAGAACGATTGGTATGGAGCGAAAATGAAATTCATAACTACTACCTCCTTGGCATATGGTTGTATGGGTTTATGTTGCGAGATGTTGAACCTGGTAGTTCTAGGGAAAATTCTATGGTTTAGATGTTGGTTTTCAGTAATGAAAATCGGAAGGGGGAAACCCTTCTTTGATAAAAAAAACTATTACCTCCCTTCTGGTTTACTAGTCCCCATCGTATTTTGGGTAAAAGTTTGTCCATGAATTTTACTTGTAAAATGTGAATGGAAAACGGGATTTTGTTATACCCAAACAAAAAAGGACCGGAGGGAGTGATTGCTCTGACACGGACTCGACCTCTCATAGCGCAGGCATTGAACCGGCGCGCCGACCAAGAGTGCCCCACTCGCTACAGGCCCGGCTGAACACGCCTCCTCACTGCATGCAGCCGGCTTTAGACTGCCTCGCCTGCCTCCATTTAATCTGCGCGTGTGCCGGTAACACGTCCTTCCGCGAGCCGTCCAGCATTTCAGAACACAAAAAATGACCAAAATGTAATTAATTACGCATGGTCTTGACTTGTTGTGCTCGCACTGGTAGCAGGAACTAGAGGTTTTTCTTTATTTATAACTCTCCTCACATTTTTTTTGGCTTTGAAGTGAGTCATGGTTGTGGACATTATCTATGAATGTGCACATATCTGTGAACATGAGTTTGATGTGGAAGTTGAACTTTGAATGTCGAGCTTGCGCGTGAATTATACTCCAATGCTTCGTGTGTTATTGTTTGGAAAGTAATTGCTCTTATTACATGACCCGATTTTTTTATTTTGTGCCACATCAGTAGATGCACGGACATCACAACAGGCATGCTGACTGGATAAACAATTGAACCTAGCTATTATGAAGGAAAATTTGTACTGACAATAGTTTTAGATAGCAGGAGATGCCTAGCCTACTCTGCCTTTGCTAGCTTATTTCTGGCTTCTTCCATCTCTTCTTTGGCTTGGGTGAAGAGAGCATGTGATTGCTCTTTTTGCTTCTTCAAGAACTCAGCTACATTCTCAAGGGCTGGTGCATGCTTTCTTTCAGGCTTTACTAGAGCCACGAGGACACGAACAATTGACGACTCCACCTGGCTTGTGTGTAATCTAGCATCATCTGGGAATTTGCACCTTGTGTCTAATCCAGCATCATTAGGGAACTGGCACCTTGTGTGTAATCCAACATCATTTTGGAAACATGATCTCGAGGTTGACCATACTTCCCTCCTCGCAAGAACTGCATCCTGACATGAAGTTACTTCTTTTTTAGATCAATACTCAGAGCAACCCAGATACATTTAGTAGAAGCTAGATAAACAGGACTCGGAGAAGTGAATTCAAAAGGAAAAATATAAAAACAGACTACAAGGTGAGAACACTCACTTCCTACATCAAGCAAAAAACAAAAGAATTAGGACGATTAAGACTCTTCTTATTACACACCGAAGAACACAAGGCTAAGAGAAACAGAAACTACAATATATACACATCGAAGAACACGAGGCTAAACGAAAGTAATTGAAAGGGCATTACTTACCAAAGTTCGTTTTACAGGTTCGGTGCAGCTCCTCTTTAACTTGCCACACTCCTTGAAGATGTCCCCAATATCCCGTGTTTGGTCTTCATTGCTCCTCTGCATGTTTGCACTCGTGGTTTTAAAATCTCAACCTAGCAAGAAAAATATACTACTAGTAATACTCACGCATCTTGTGGGCAAGATTAAAGCACTCGTCTGCCATGTTAGAGCATCTCCAACAGAAGCACAACGCGCGGCACTTTAAAAAAGCGTTTACAGTGCTGAGATCGACAAGTAGAGATAGAGAGTAGAGACTAGAGAGTAGAGGATAGTTCTCAGCATAGATATAGCACAAATAGATAAAAAATAGATAGTTCAACTACTCCTCTTCGTTTGACTCCTCCTTGGTGATGTCCTCCTCTGACGTCTTAATGTAGGCGTGAAGATACCGATCATCGTCGGATTCCCAGGGCGACGCTGCTCCTAGCCTCATGTTGAATTGAGCGTCACTTTTCGCATACGCTTGTCCTCGCGATAGGCGGCTCGCTCCGCCCTCCTCTTCTCCCTCTCCGCTCTCCCTTGCGCATAGAACTCGCGCTCGTTGATGATGTCCTGCGGGAAGCGTTGGCGCCACAGCGCCATGGCTTCCTTGTCCATCTCGGCGATGCCGAGACGGTGCTCCCGCTGAGGGAGTCCTGGATTAAGGGGTCCTCGAACAGCCGGACTATATACTTTAGCCGGACTGTTGGGCTATGAAGATACAAGATAGAAGACTTCTTCCCGTGTCCGGTTGGGACTCTCCTTTGCGTGGAAGGCAAGCTTGGCAATTTAGATATGTAGATTCCATTCTCTGTAACCAACTCTGTGTAACCCTAGCCCCCTCCGGTGTCTATATAAACCGGAGGGTTTAGTCTATAGGACAAGAACAATCATAATCGCAGGCTAGCTTCTAGGGTTAGCCTCTACGATCTCGTGGCAGATCAACTCTTGTAATACTCATATCATCAAGATCAATCAAGTAGGAAGTAGGGTATTACCTCCATAGAGAGGGCCCAAACCTGGGTAAACATCGTGTCCCCCGCCTCCTGTTACCATTAGCCTTAGACGCACAGTTTGGGACTCCCTACCCGAGATCCGCCGGTTTTGACACCGACATTGGTGCTTTCATTGAGAGTTCCACTGTGTCGTCATCATAAGGCTTGATGGCTCCTCCAATCATCTACAACAACTCGGTCCAGGGTGAAATCTTTCTCCCCGGACAGATCTTCGAATTCGACGGCTTCGCACTGCGGGCCAACTCGCTTGGCCATCAGGAGCAGATTGACAGCTACGCCCCTGGCCATCAGGTCAGGTTTGGAAGCTTGAACTACACAGCCAACGCCCGCAGAGACTTGATCTTCGACGGGTTCGAGCCCATGACAGCCGCACCCTACAACCAAGATGAACATGACCTAGATCTGTCATCGGACAGTGCTCAGGTGACAGCGCCTGCAACTGTCCTGGCCCTAGATCCAGAACAGATCGCGCCGTCCGAGGACCGGGGGCTGGACCCCGCCTACTCTGCGGCACTAGAGCCGAACACAGATCTAACCTCCAACAAGGTCTGTGTCATCGGACCCCGGGCTCACCTCCGGTTATAGGTTCCGAACCGCGTGTATCCGCGCCCATCGAATATGACTGGGCGCCGATCTTGGAGTTACCTCCGCGGACATCTTGCAACACTCGCCCTTGGGCGACGTGCTAAAATAGTTAAAATCCCTCTCCTTGGAAGGAGATTCTTGGCCGAACTATGTCCGGCTTGAGTGGGAAGCGGACGACTAAGAACTTTGTTACCCGCCCACCACCCACTTGATAGCCACTGTCGATGACTTAACCGACACGCTTGATTTTGACTCCGAAGACATCGACGGTATGGACGACGATGCAGGAGAAGAATAGGAACCACCGCCCATAGGGCGGTGGACAGCCACCTCCTCATATGACATATACATGGTGGACACACCTAAAGACAACAATGGTGATGACAAAAAGGACCCAGTCGAGGATAAGCCTCCTGAGAAGCAGCCGAAGCACTGACGTCAGTGGCGCTGCTCTAAACCACGCCATGGCAAAAATAGCGATACCGGCACAACAGAAAACAACACCCTGGACAACGCTGAAGAAAATGAAGACCCCGCAGACCCAGCCATGAAGCAGGACGAGCAGGGAGACGGCGAACACAGTCCTGGGCCGCTGTCTGACCACAGCGATGCCGAAGACACAATTTACCAACCAGTCTCCGAAGAGGAGATCAGTCTGGGTGACGATGCATTCATCGTCCCGGAAAAACAAGTGGAGCAAGAAGGCCTCCAGCAGATACTTAACGCCACTTCAAGGAGCTTGAAGAAGCAGAAGCAATGGCTTAAAGCTGCACATGATACGCTCAATTATAGATGGAACGGAGTACTCGACACTGAGGAAAAATACGGCCGTAATCGCCAAACAAAGAGCTATCCCAAACGTAAATTGCTACCCGAATTCGACGATGAGGCTATAGCGCCCATACCGCCGAATAACCATTCGGCCATCGACCAACCAGACCGACCACCACGTGGTCGAGACAGAGCGGCTAATAATGCCGCACACAAATCCGCACCCCCTCCCCATAACGGAAGGGAGGTAGCAACCCAGGACCAGGAAAATGATTTACATGAAGACCTGGACAAAAGGGCTGGCAGAACAAGGTCCATCTATGGATCTAGAGAACGTGCTCCCGCACAGGATCATGACCATCGACCCAAATACGCCGGTCGCTCCACCAGTTCGGAACCATCACCGAATGCTACAACCGTCGGGCTCACGCCACGACATAGCCAAATACAGGGGCGCTGCACACCCCCTGTGCTTCACCAATGAGGTGCTGGATCATGAATTTCCAGCAGGGTTTAAACCCGTAAATATCGAGGCATACGACAGAACGACTGACCCTGCGGTCTAGATAGAAGAGTTTATTCTTCACACACATATGGCTCGCGGAGATGATCTCCATGCCATCAAATATTTACCCCTCAAGCACAAAGGACCAGCTCGGCACTGGCTGAAAAGCTTCCCTGAAAATTCTATCAGAAGCTGGGAGGAGCTCGAGGATGCTTTCAGGGCAAATATTCAGGGGACCTATGTCCGACCTCCGGATGCAGACGATCTAAGTCACATAACCCAACAACTCAGAGAATCAGCCCGTAAGCTTTGGAATAGATTTCTCACCAAGAAGAACCAAACCGTCGACTGTCCGGACGCCGAAGCGTTAGCAGCCTTCAAACAGAGTGTCCAGGACGAATGGCTGGCCAGACACCTCAGCCACAAAAAGCTAAGGACAATGGCAGCCCTAACTACTTTAATGGCCGGCTTTTGCGCGGGCGAGGACAGCTGGCTGGCCCGTAGCAGCACCAGCGATCCTGGCACATCCGAAATCAGGGATGGCAATGGAAAACCACAACGCAATAAAAACAAGTGCCGAAACAATGAAGATAGCCCAGACAATATGGCGGTAAACACCGGATTAAGGGTCTCTAAACCCGGTCAACGGAAGAAGCCATTTAAAGGCAGCAGAGATGGTCCATCCAGCCTAGATAAAATCCTAGACAGGTCCTGCCAGATTCATGGCACGCCCGATAAGCCAGCTAACCACACCAACAAAGAGTGTTGGGTCTTCAAGCAGGTCGGCAAGCTTAACGCCGAACAGAAGGGGAAGGGTCCGCAATGTGAAGACAAGGATGAATCTCGCCAACCGAACACAGGGGGACAGAAAAAATTTCCACCGGAGGTCAAAACAGTGAACATGATTTATGCCACTCATATCCCAAAGAGGGAGCGCAAACGCGCACTCTGAGATGTATATGCTGTAGGGCCTATCGCCCCTAAATTTAACCCATGGTCGGCCTACCTGATCTCATTCGACCGCAGGGATCATCCGACTAGTATCCGTCACGGGGGTTCGGCTGCCTTAGTGCTCGACCCAATAATCGACGGATACCATCTCACTAGAGTCCTTATGGACGGTGGTAGTAGTTTCAATGTGATATACCAGGACACTGTCCGCAAGATGGGGATAGACCCGTCAAGAATCACCCAAAGCAGCACTACCTTTAAAGGAGTAATACCAAGCATAGAGGCCCGCTGCACGGGCTTCCTAGCACTGGACGTCGTATTCGGTTCTCCCGATAACTTTTGAAGCGAAGAGCTAATCTTCGACATCGCCCCGTTCCGAAGTGGTTATCATGCACTACTCGGAAGAATGGCCTTCGCCCATTTCAATGCAGTCCCACATTATGCTTACCTCAAACTCAAGATGCCCGGTCCATGTGGCGTTATTATGATCAGCGGAAACACGGAGCGTTCTCTTCGTGCAGAAGAATACGTGGCGTCTCTAGCAGCCGAAGCACGAAGTGGCCTATTCAATCGGAGCAACTCATCGGTCTTCAAGACCGCGGACATAGCTAAACGTGTTCGGCACACACCTAGGTGTAGCAGCTCAGATAAACCTGAGCTTGATTAAATGGCTATGCCCCCATAAGGGCAGCCCATAAGAAGACTGTACATGCCTCTCAGTATATATAAATATACACTTAAAATTCCCAGCGTGACGCTGGGGGCTTACCGAATGTAAGAAGTCCATAGTTCGGCTTGACCCTATATGGACTCAGGAAACTATATTTTATAGTTCGTCAAAACAAATCAACTTTTGGTGACACCAGATTCTTTCACCTGGTTTCTTTTCTTCCTACAGATGACCACCAGCATATACCCCTCAAGGATACGGCACAACGGAGATAAAGGCGCAGACGTGCAGTAGGGCCCCGTTCAAAGGTTTCTTTCTAGATTAAGACCCTGTGTAAACCTTTTTTACTATCTCTTGTTGTTTCATACCCTCCTGGCACTTAAAATGACCAAGAGAGATACCGGCGTTATCGGTGAGCTTATGATTTGCCGTACTTAAATAGACGCAGCCAGTGTGTTTTTTGTGATCTATTCTCTCACCACGGTCGCTCTGTCGTCACGCCGGATTGCCGCACGTACCTTGAAACTCAGGGTTCATTACCAGGGGTTGTATTCAGCCTGGTATATATTGTAAAGTCCGAATACCTTCGGGAGTGTTCGGCGTCGCGAGTTTGGCCTTATATGCATCAGCTCCGAATCATGTCTTTGGTCAAATGTTGGGTTTGCCCGGCTCCCATGTTTTGCTACCTTACGTTTCCGCTCTATCAGCTAAGGTGGCACGGGGAGAACTACTGCGATTGTTCTGTGGTTCATCCGGGCGAGCACCTCAGTAGAGAAAGCCGAAAATTGACTGTCATGATAAGGCGAGAGCTGGTCAACCACTCAATGACTTTGTGGAATCTTCGCGATTCCTCCGCATTAACGAAGGACCGGTTTCCCGGTCACGTATGTAAACGCGCCGTATTTGGATAAACACGGACATACCAGGGGCTATATAGTAGCCCCACTGTCAAACTCCTATGGTAAGTTAAAGTGTTAAAGCTCTATAGTCCGGTTGCCTAGTTCGCCGCACTATCACCTCCTTAACGGACCAAGACGTTGGATTAAAGTGTGATTAAGTGCTTTTCCGAACACCCCCGCGTTATACGCGAGGGGGCTGAAGCCGACGACAGCAAACTTTCAGATTATACACATGTATACATAAACGGCCGCACAGGAGGCACTAAAATACTTTACGGGCAAAAGTATAAATAAAGCCTTTATTATAATGAGCATTGTTTTTACAAGCCGCACGCGTGTTATTCGAACATGATACTTTTCGAGCACTGACCCTCTATCAAGCGGGCACCCTCTCAGACTTTGTCAAAATAGTGCTCGGGCAGGTCCTGGCCCTCAGGTGGACCCCTAGTTGCAATACGGGTGGCCTCCATCTTCGCCCAGTATGTCTTCACACGGGCAAAGGCCAACCATGCACCTTCTATGCATGTTGATCGCTTGATAGCATCGATATGCATCACTGCACAAACAAGTCGTTGCACTAAACCAAAATAACTATCTGAACTTGGTTCCCCGGGCCATAGCCAATCCACGACAGCCTTCATGGCAAGTACAGATATCTTGTGGAGCTCTGCCCATTCGGCCATCTGCTCGTTCAACAGCAGCGGACGCCTTGGCATGCTGAACTGCGACCAGAATAGTCTTTCCGCTTCATGGTCTTCTTGGCCTTGGAAAAACTGCATCACATCAGCAGCGCTCTTCGACAAGTCGAAGTATGCGTCCGGAGAACTCCATGCTTGATCAAGAGGGGCATACTTCAGATCGCTGAATTTAGTTCGCAATAAAAAGGACTTCCCAGCCGCGATCTCGCTGGCTTGCCGGAGCTCCTCCCGAGTAGCTCGGATCTCAGACCGAGTTTCCTTTGCCGCTTGTAAGGCCTTCTCTAGGTCCGCCTTTTTGCTTGGTTCTCTCTTTCGAGAAGCTCATATCGGCCAGCAGCATCCTTTAGCTAAAGATCCATGTTGGCTATTTTCTCCTCACTTCGGCGATGAGCCGCTTGTTCGGTTTTTAATTCACCAGCTGCCTTTTCGGCAGCCGCGTTGCTTATCCTGGCTTGCTCCTTGGCACGCGCAAGCTCAGCCCGAAGAGTCTCCACGGCAGCAGCACCATCTGCAGTTAAAGCATATTATAAATCCTAGCATCATGCCCTCATTTATATTTATTGACCGCCCACCAGACATACCTTGCGCTTCATCGAAACGCTTATTCACGAGCGTGATGTCCTCATGCTCCACATCAAGTTGTCGCTTTAGTTCCGCAAATTCGGCAGCCCGGGCAGTTGCCGAGGCTGCGGCTACCTGTGTACAAAAATTGGCAAAGTTATTACCTGGATTTATTTCCATTATGATCCTCTGATTGCCCCGTTTGGCCGGCAACCAGAGTCTCAGGGGCTACTACCTGTACACAGTGCACCTTACGTTTACAGTACAAAAAATACCACATTACGTACCTCGAAGTCTCTTAGCAGGCTCATGAAAGCTTCATTCAGTCCACTTTTTGTGGACGAAATTCTCTTAATCACCATACCCATTAAGGTACGGTGTTCCTCTGAGGCAGGTGCTTGCCGCAGAAGACCTGTCAATATATCCGGCTGTGTGTCGAATAGTCCGGGGCTTTTGTTTTTGGTCTCGCTAGGAGCCGAACACCCCAAACCTCGGGCGGCCGAAGAGTCACCTACTGGCCTCGTCCTCCTTTGCTGATCGGGAGAGATCCTCTGGGACGACACCTTGGGGTCGTCCGCCTTATGGGGAGGGGAAGTATGAGGAGGCATCTCGCTCTCCATCATCTCCGGAAGAAGATCCCCCGATGACGAAGATTGTTGCGGAAGGCTATAGGCCGAACTGCAAAACAAACGTTTCAGATATTACTCTCATAAACAGGAGAAGAATGGGGTATGCTTTCAAAGCACCTTTGTTCACTTACTACTCGGCTGATAGTTGGTCCCCTTGAGGGCGCTGTGCGGCGGCGTTGCCCCCTGGGGCAGGGCCCCTTGATAGGGATCTCTTCCCTCACTTGGATGCGTCTGCCCTCGAGTCTTCGGAGGCGGCCCTTTTCCTCTCGTGGGGGGAGGTAATAATAGATTCTCCTCCCTGTTCATCCTCTGATGCGGGAGTTGCAATTTCCCCGGATACGGTGCGTAATGTACCTCTGGTATGGAGGCCACTCTTCTCCTTACCTTCCCCCGATGGCACTTGATAAGGTGTGCGTGCCAGCATCCTGGTTAATACCGGATCCGTTGAGTCTTCGGGAAGAGGGGCCGAGCACCTGATCCTCTCCGCCTTTTTTACCCAGCGCTGGCCAAGGGTGGATTTTCATAATAGTGTTATGATAAATATAACAGCAACTTGTTCTGTTGTGGGGTGCTTACCGGAGTATCTGGATGGTTGCAATCGAGGCATGCGTCCTCTGTAGTGTCCAGACACTTTATTCGTGATCCGAAGAATAATTTATACATCCCTTCGAGCATTCTGCTGAAGAAGTGCTGAACGGTTCGCGATCCTTCCGGATTGAACTCCCACATACGGAGAGGTCGACGCTGGCAAGGCAGGACTCGACAAACTAGCATTGCTTGGATTACTTTGACAAGACTGATGTCCTTCTCGATGAGATCTTGAATGCGGCTTTGCAGTGTCTGCACATCATCAAGTGATCCCCATCCAGTCCCTTGTTGACTCACGACGCAAGCTGTGGCGGAGGACCAGATCGAAAGGCAGGAGCGGCCGCCCACTTTCTACCTCGGGGTGTTGTGTTATAAAACAACTCCTGCTGCCATAGGTCGGAAGCTTCCGGGAAGGAACCCTTTGGCCATAAAGCATAAGCGCATTTGCTTATTTTAGCCCCTCCGCACTCCGCGTGTTTCCCATCGATTATCTTCAGCGTCACATTGAACGTCTTGAGCCATAAGCCGAAGTGTGGAGTAATGCAGAGGAAGGCCTCACACAGAAGGAAGGAATCCGGAGCTAGATCACGGAAATCTAGCCCGTAATAGAACATGAGCCCTCTAATGAAGGGATGAAGACCGAGGCCTAGCCCTCGAGGGAAGTGAGAGATAAACACGACACTCTCATTGGATTTGGGAGTAGAGATGACCTGCCCTTGAGCAAGAAGCCTGTGGAGGATTTCCGTAGTCAAGTACCTTGCCTCCCTAAGCTTCTTGATGTCCTCCTCCATGACACAAGAGGCCGTCCACCGGCCTTGAAGGTTGGATTCGGACATGGCCGAAGCACTTGGGCTAAACCTTGGGTGTTGGAACTCGAGTTGGGAGAGGGGGCAGATTGAGCGTGGGAGAAAAAGACAGGCCTTGGTCCCTTTATAAAGAGGATGAGTATCAAGCATCCCCCGCGTGGCCTTTGAAACTTGCCTATTCCCAAGGAATCCTACCCGTGGAACGGTTGGGTTACCCACTCCCGTATTGATGAGGATCCCGTAATAAGGGGACACGATCTCTTCTTCGACAAGAAGTGCCAATAAAACTACCTCGCGAAACATGTAGTAGCAGGTTGGGAGAAACGGTTCGAATAAAGACCGGGCTGTGGTGTGATGTCACGCCGTGAAGTTGTCAGCAGATTAGACTCATGGAATATTGTTCTCTCTACGGTGGTATGTGGAATTTGTTTTGCAGACCCAAACATGATTCTTGTGTTCAAGATCTACTTTGGAGTATTCGGAGAAGGAACCAGCCTTGCAATGCCGAAGACAATCTGCGCGCCGGACTCAATCGTCATTGAAGCCTGGTTCAGGGGCTACTGAGGGAGTCCTGGATTAAGGGCTCCACGGACAGCCGGACTGTTGGGCTATGAAGATACAAGATAGAAGACTTCATCCGTTTCCGGGTGGGACTCTCCTTTGCGTGGAAGGCAAGCTTGGCGATTCGGATATGTAGATTCCCTTCTCTGTAACCGACTCTATGTAACCCTAGCCCCCTCCGGTTTCTATATAAAACGGAGGGTTTAGTCTGTAGGACAAGAACAATCATAATCATAGGCTAGCTTCTAGGGTTAGCCTCTACGATCTCGTGGTAGATCAACTCTTGTAATACTCATATCATCAAGATCAATCAAGCAGGAAGTAAGGTATTACCTCCATAGAGAGGGCCCGAACTTGGGTAAACATCGTGTCCCCCGCCTCCTATTACCATTAACCTTAGACGCACAGTTCGGGATCCCCTACCCGAGATCCACCGATTTTGACACCGACACCCGCCTCCGGTTGTCGCGACGATCCTCGTCCGTGATAAGCCGCGGCAGAGGAGCGAGCTCCTGCACCCGCTCCCGCGTCGACATGTTGGGGAAGTTCAATGTTCTATGAGCCCACCAGAGGCGCCACGCCGCCACGTCGTACGCGCGGGCGGCTTCGTTGGCGGTGTCGAAATTGCCGAGGCCGAGGCGCATCCCGCGGAACCGGATCTCAGCGTAGAAGCTGCCGGAGGGGCGCGCGCAGATGCTACGGTATCCCCAAGTTTCCCGGCGATGCGACGGCATGGTGGTGCGGCGGCGGTGAGGCGAGAAAGAGCGGGGAGAGAGCGGGGGGAGGCATAGAGCGGGGAGAGAGCGGTGGCAAGGCACAGAGCCGTGGGAGGGTGTTGGATTTTATAAAGCACGCCGGACGCCGCGCGCCAAAACTAGCGCGCGCCCGACCACTTTTCCCCCGCGCGCGCGACCCTTTCCCGACATCCCTACTATCTCTACACTCTTCTCTACTATTATATTTATTTTATATTTAATATTTATTTCTGCTTCTCTACTCTCTACTTTTTTTTCTTTAAAAAAACAGAGTTGGTGATGATGGTGTGCCTGCCATCCTGCAATATAGGCCTTCCGATTTATATCCGACAAATAGGAAGGAAACTATGGCAATTGTGCAGAAAGATACCCACACCCCTCTCTAGATTTTCAAATAAGGCCTTCCCTCGTTCATCCTTTTCTCCCACAAGATAAACTACTCACACAAATGCATATTGATGCGTGCAACGCATGGGCATCTTGCTAGTTCTAAAAAACTTTCCATCATTTGCCACACTACTGGTTGCAGATGAAGAACCTACGCAAGCACAACGCGATACAGGAGCGACGCACAATTAGAAGATGATATTCTATTGGACAATGGAGGCTATAACCAATTACTTTTACGGGAACAATAGCAACCAGGAAATTTGAAGGGTAGGTATGAACAAAATTGGAACTGCACATGTACTGCTAAGTGATTCAATACACACATTACCAATCGAGGAGGAGAACAATGGTCGCGGCGGTCTTTGTGCATCATGCACTACAAAAAAAAGACACATCCGTGACATTTTGGGCCGAACGATTTTTTTTTCTGTCATACATATGACACTTCTATGACGATAATTGGGACACAACTCGGTATCATCGTAGATGTGGTGGGCTCCTACTTGTATGACAAAAATCATGACAAAAAATGGGCTTTTCGTCCTGGGAGGGCCGGAGACACAGTTGCATGACATTCTTTGGGCCGTCCATGACGGAAAAAACCATTGTAGAAGCGAGGGGGAGGAAAATTTCGGGGAGTTGCCGGTTACGGTGGGAGGTCGGGGGACGAGCGATGCGCGTTTCTCTCGTACACGTACGCGCGTGTGTGCGAGGCGTTGGCTCTAACTGAACCTGAGCGAGGCGTTGGGCTCTAACTGAACCCGAGCGATTGCAGTGCAGGCTACGCGTTACTGAACCCGAGCGATCGATCGATGGCTGTTAACTGAACCCGATCGAGCGATTCCTCCGCTACTGCTGCTAACTGAAGCCGATCGATTGGATGAACAGTGAGCGTTGCGGGGGGGGGGGGGGTTGGATGAACAGTGAGCGGTAGCGTTGCCTATGGATGTGAACAGGACCCCATGGTGTGGAGGGCTGGATGAATAGTAGACGGTGGAGGGGTGGCCGTGGAGGGGTGGTTGAACAGGATCCCGTGGTGTGGATGGCTGGATGAACAGTAGATGGTGGAGGGGTGCCCGTGGAGGGGTGGTTGAACAGTAGCCCGTGGAGTAGCACGCGGTGGAGGCTGGATGAACAGGAGCCCGTGGAGGGTGGAGGAGCTCGACGGTAGCCCGTGGAGGCTGGAGGAGGTCGACGGTGGAGATGAACAGTATCCCGTAGAGTCCCGTTTTGCGGTACGCCACACCCCTCCCGATGAACAGGACCCCCGTTTCGACCGTACTGCTCCAACACAAGTCTGTTTCGTCCATTTTGCGGTACGCCACACCCCTCTCAATGAACAGGACCCCCGTTTCGACCGTAGTGCTCCAACACAAGTCTGTTTCGTCCATTTTGCGGTACGCCACACCCCTCCCGATAAACAGGACCCCCGTTTCGACTGTGGGAGGTCCGTTTCGTCCATTTTGCGGAATGCCACACCCCTCCCGATCAACAGGACCCCCGTTTCGACCGTAGGAGGTCCGTTTCCTCCGTTTTGCGGTATGCCACACCCCTCCCGATCAACAGGACCCCGTTCCGAACGTAGGAGGTCCGTTTCCTCCGTTGTGCGGTACGCCATGCCTCGTTTCCATCGCCTGTTCCGTCCAAGCCCTCCCGATGAACACGAGCACGCATTCCGTTCCGACCCAGCCGGTTGGCTCCCACGCGTTCCGTTGCCTCCCGATGAACACGACGCATTCCGTTGCCTCCCCATGAACACGATGCACTCCGTTGCCTCCCCATGAACACGACGACGATGTTGTTTCTCCGTTTGGACCCAGCCATGTACACAAGCCCTGGCCGTACCTATGCGCGAGTAGGCGTTCGAGACCCCACCCGTATGTACACATACGTGGCCGTATTTTCTTTCTTGCACCCTGGCCGTTGTACGTACGTGTACATGCTACGTGTGCGCCTCTACTACGCACGTGCGCGCCTCTACAACGACCAGTATGTACGTACACGTTCACGACCAGAATAACAACGCTACGTACGCTTCGACCAGGTGGGTCCCGACTGTCAGGCACTTCCTTGCATGCGAAGATGTAGCTGGTGGGTCCTAGCAGTCAGGGGGGTGAATCGTTTCTTTTTTGCCCGAACGCACTTCCTTGCGTGCGAAGATGTAGCTGGTGGGTCCCAGCAGTCAGGAGGGCGAACCATTTTTTTTGCCCGGCGCACTTCCTTGCGTGCGAAGATGTAGCCGGCGGGTCCCAGTAGTCAGGTGGGCGAATCTTTTTTTTTTGCCCGGACGCACTTCCTTGCGTGCGAAGATGTAGCTGGTGCGTCCCAGCAGTCAGGGGGGCGAATCGTTTTGGTTTTTTCTTGCCCGGACGCACTTCCATGCGTGCGAAGGTGTAGCTGGTGGGTCCCAGCAGTCAGGGGGGCGAATCGTTTTTTTTTGCCCGGACGCACTTCCTTGCATGCGAAGATGAAGCTGGTGGGTCCCAGCAGTCAGGGGGATACGTTTTTTCCGTGAAATACAGTGGCCCGTCCGGTGGGTCCCAGGTGTCACGTGGAGGAATCATTATTTTCCGCGTAATAAGGAGGCACTTCCTTGCTGCGGCCGTGGACCCAGCTGTCAGCCTCTCCACGTACAGTACACGTCCGATGGAAGCCATTCCTTGACCACGTTGACCACGCCGCGCCGAGAGCACTAGGGCGGTGGACGATGGCGAGGCCTAGGAAGGGGACGACGCGGAGCCGGGGAAGACGCGGCAGTGGATTCCCACGCATAGAGGAGTATGAGGGTTCACTCGTTCGGCTGCGGTGTGAGGCTACCGTCGCCGTAGAATAACAGGGGGTGTGGGTGCGTAGAGGGATGGCCAGGCCAGCGGTGAGAGTAGTAGGGGGCGGTGAGGCCTCCGCGGCATCACAGCCGGCCACGGGCGGCAGGAGCAGGCGGCACGGCCGGCGCTGCTTTGGGCGGCTGGAGCAAGAAGACCAGAGGTTGAAGAAGCACTACGGCCGTTGGATGGACATCGTACGGTCACTGGAGCTAGAATCATTCATATATTGACTAAAGTTGTCAAAGGCATCCGTCCTAGTCAACTTAGTAGCCCCACAAGTCAGCCTCCCGCCAAGGTGGGTCCCAGCTAGCAGGGGGTATTCATTTTTTGTGCGTATTAAGGAGGCACTTCTGGTGGGTCCGAGCTGACAGCGGGGGGAACGTTTTTTTGCGAAATACGGTGGCCTGTCCTATGGGTCCCAGTAGTCAGGGGAAAACGTTTTTTTCGCGAAATACTGGTGGCCCGTCCGGTGGGTCCCTGCTGTCAGGTGGAGGAATAATTATTTTCCGCATGATAAGGAGGCACTTCCTTGCGGCTGCCGTGGACCCAGCTGTCATCCTCTCCACGTACAGTACTGTTCCGATGGAAGTTAGTCGTTGACCACATTGACCACGCCGCGCCGAGAGCACCACGGCGGTGGACGACGGCGAGGCCTAGGAAGGGGATGACGCGGAGCCAGGGAAGACGCGGCAGTGGAAGCACGCGCGGAGAGGAGTACGACGGTTCACCGGTTCGGCTGCAGTGTGAGGCTACCGTCGCCACAGAATAACAGGGGGTGTGGGTGAGTAGAGGGATGCCCTGGCCAGTGGTGGGAGTAGTAGGGGGCGCTAAGGCCTGCGCAGCAGCACAGCCGGCCACGGGAGGCGGGAGCAGGCGGTCCCGCCGACGCTGCTTTGGCGGCTGGAGCAAGAAGATCAGAGATTGAAGAAACACGAAGGCCGTTGGATTGACATCCAACGGTTACTTCTGCTAGAATGGTTTTTTGACGTATATAATAACTAAAAAAATCTTGCATACGCGTCAACTAAACAGGCCCACAAGTCAGACCACTCCCTCTTTTTTTTAATAATTTATATATAGCTCATGGCAACTTCTTATGCAATTTATTGCGGTCGTTTTTTTGGTTGGCCAGGGCCAATTTCGCATATTTCTGTGGGTTCCAAACTATTTTTAATACCGAAATGTCGAGCCAAATTTAAAGTACTTTCAAGATATATTTAAATTAGGTTAATGCCCAGTGAAATAGGAATCTGAAAATGTGAAAAAAATCAGAAATTATAAAGTAATTGCCAATTTGTCATCCGTTTTTATATTTACAACCCATTTCATATTACTTTTATATTTACAACCCATCAGGGCATAGAAAAATATGTAGGCCTGGATTGGGTATTCTTCAGAAAAAATATACTGGGCTCATTTTCACAAAGAAAAAATAGCTGGGCTGGTCACATGGTGAACATAAAATATAAGCCAGGGCTAGACGGGCCACAGCCCAGTTCAAACCCTGCTCCATCTCAACAATACCAAACAAAACAAATACTGCTCGAGTAGCTACGTCCCAGGTGTCAGCCGATCTTGTGCTGTTCTCTTGTCTATTGACTATATACGCTCACAATGTCGTGGGTCCCAGATGTCAGGAAAACACTAGGAGGAAGCATTTTATTTTTCCATACGCTGACGTGGTGGGCCCCTACTGTCATCCTCTCTACGTACTTCTGCCAATTCCTGTTGTTTGTTCACCATCTTGACAATGCGAGAGGGCGGCACCGCGGCGAGCGCACCAAAGCGCGCAGAGGACGTCGGCGTTAACGATTTAGGAGACGGTGGGGCGGCGATGCGTGCGCTGAGGCGCACCCGGCCGTGGGAGGCGGAAGCAGGCGGCCCCGCCGGTGCTGGTTTGGTTTTGGCGGCTGGAGGAAGACAGCACTGAAGAAACACGACAGACTGTAAAGGCAGCAGGAGTACATAACAACCTTAACTGAAACCAGCAGGGGCACTTAACAAACAAAGCTGAAAGCAGTATGAGTACATATACAGGTTCAACCGTACAAAGCACGCCTCAAACAGTGCTACTTTGCCTACAGTTAACCAAGGGGTGAGGCCGCCAAGCCCCACGACAAGGCCCAGGCGCCACCCCGCGCATCCACAACCTTCTGAGAGCGGCTTCATCTCGCAACGTGGTCAATAAACAGGATATTCGCTTTAGAGCCATGGAAAAGCATGAACATAATCTTCTGTCCTATTCTCCAAGATGGACGGGACTTCATTATTTGAGACCACCCATGAATAAGTATCTTTTCACCTCCAAGGGGAATTGACTAGGTCGACATAAACATCATGTTGTGACCAAGCGCAAGTCTGACCCGACCATGGTCAAGCATCTGTATAGGAACAATAGAACTCGGCAGTTCCTGTTTCAAGAAGATCACAGCTGTAAAACTCTGTATAAGCAGTAGTTTATGAACAACATATATAACAGAAAACAGCTCGTACCATAAGTTTCTCGACACAATTGGATCTGTTCAACGAGTGCAGCAGTGGCACACATATCCCACGTGGCCTTCCACCATTTAAACGCCCACAAGGACCTCAAGACGATCAATAAAGTGTAGGAACTTGTGGATGGCGATCCAGTCAACTTCGGTGCCATTAGTAATAGCCGAGTTATTACAGAGTAACAAACGAGCAGACTTCTTAACTCTGAAAAAACCTACACGTGCCACCAATTATAAGAAAATATTAGTTAGAAGTAGCATCTTCGTGAGAGATTCGTTGCTACTTTTAAAGTTGAATTGTGATTAGTTAGACAGAATAGGTGGATTAAGAAGTAATCGAGGCAACAAGCAAGAACCAGATACAAAACTAACATCGATGAACAATTGGAACGACGTCGGGGTGGAAGAGCGCAGTGAAGATGAGACCAGGTTCTGCTATTTCCATCAACATTCGTGCGCCAACTTTCAGTCTGTAACACTTGAGAAAGTTTATCCAAGTTCGGTCATAAAAAAAGCAGAGATCTTCTTGGTTCATGAACCCAACTCAGAACTTATATCCATGGCTTGTCTTCACTGTGACCATTAAACTAGTGTATTCAGTTATGGCAAGGCCGAGCATCTTGAGTACATGTGTTCTGGCAGAGCAAATAATACACTGCAGGAAAAATAATATGAGAACACAGCATGTTCAAAAAAACCCCACCCTCCCGGATAGAAAAGAGGATTCTAGGAACATACTGTGCGCATTTTAAAATGCTGTGTTAGGATGAGAAGGAACAAGTGTGGCGTCTCGCCGAGGGCGCAGAAACCTGTAGGGTACTCGCACTTTGGGCACTACAAATGAAACACACTAGATTCAGTAGGAAGAAAAATGCATCAACGGCGGCGGCTGCCATCCTAGGATTACCTGCGACCAAGGGACTTGGATTTATCGGGGATGGATGAAGAATTCGTACCTGGTTCTCCATGAGAAAACCCTATGCAATCGCCGAGAGGGGGTTTTCTCTGAACAAGCAGACGAGGGAGAAGGGGATTCAGGCCCAGTGAAATATTGGCGCTTCGTTCGTCCAGCTTACTGCTTAAGCTTGAAAGGGGGGGTTGTGATTTGACGGCTCATTGGGCATTACTGCGGCGCTACGACCGGGCTGTGTCTACCGTGAAGTTGTGCACTCTAATTTGTGCATATGGCATGTGGACCCCGTTGCCGGTTGCCCCACATATCAGCGAAAGGAAGTAGAAAGACAGGAGTAACTAGTTACACATAAATATAGTTTTTGACAGAGAGATACTCCCTCTGTAAAGAAATATACAAATCTTTTATATCACAGGCTCACCTTGCCGAGAAATATACTCCCTCTGCAACGCACGGGCATTATGGGGGTTCAGCTTTTTTTATGGGGGTTCAGCTGAAGATATAATACTCAGATAGGCTCACGGTTCTGGACTTTGGGCCGCAGGCCGACCCTGCATGTTTGGGGGCCGATGTGTTCTACCTCAGCGCCTTTCATATTGCAAGCGATCGGTACGGTGCTGGTTTTAGATGCTGTCGTAAGGCGAATACACAAAATTTAATAAAGCACGGCAGCTGTTGGAATGAAATCGAACGACAGTTCCTAACCAGCAATCAGAGTTGCAATTCTATCAACGATATACCATGTGATAAATAATACTGTCGTACTACTTATACACACAGGACACTTGTTTCACCATGCCAAATTATTACATCAAAATCTCTTGGAGGATAGATCAGTTCGGCAGTTGCATGCTGCTACTGAAGAATTTCAAAGTTGATTTGGACCAGCTCTCCTTGCCGAGAAAGTTCAATTTTGACATCATCCCCTACCGCAAGATATGATTTAGATTTGAACCTTGACCATCCTTTAGCATCAATCATCATGCGACCATCCTTTGTACTTACGGTATATTGAGCAGGTTCATTCACACCAAGGCTGCGCATGGTAAGAGAAACTTGGCCGCGGTCGCCCGGATTGTTGAACGACTCCCTCGTTGCTCTAGGAATTCTCTATTTGCAAACAAGAAGACATACCCAAACGGTTAGATCAATACAGTGAATCATGTGAAACAACATGGAAAGAAAAAAGAACGAAGCACTTGGGCAGCCAATGCTTACCAAGAAGGTGGACATGTCGGTTTTTGTAAGGACTTTGGTATATGAAGTGCGAACTGCAGCCCAGTCTGTTGCCGGTGCAACTGCATGGGCCAGAGCAGATGCAAGTGCAAGTGTTGGTGCAGGTGCCGGAGCCGCTGCTGCTGCCGGAGATGGTGCTCCTTGTAGAGCTGGTGCCGGTGTCGATGCCCGATCCTCCGGTAGATTAGACTGATACGCTGACGCGGTCGATGCCCAATCCTCAGCTGGATCAGACTGAGCTGCTGCCGCTGTCAGTGCTAGAGCAACTACCGGTGATCGATCTATGCGAGACAGCGGCGATCGTGTCTGGTCTGCTATGATCAGCTTCCTAACTTGACTAGGATCCGTGAACATGATCCAGTTTTTTTCTTCATTTCTTTTAAATGCGAGAAGGACTAATTGTGGCGTTTTTGTTAAACCAAACTGCAGTTCATCATAGGGATTTAGCTTGTACTCAGACAACAGACCGATCCAATTTTTTCCAGTAATATAGGTGATGGACAGTGACTTCGTTACTGACACGACATAAGAAGTGAAACCTGCAAAAATAGCCATCGTAGAGCAAACCAAACGGTTTATTCTGTGATGAATGTCACATGGCAAAACCTGCATCATAAAATTGCAGGAAAAGAAAGAAAACATGACATTAAATCAATAAGATTTAGACAGTAAATCAATAAGATTTACTTGATGTGACACGAGCGAATCCTTACCAGGAAATCACTATGTTGAAGTACTAAACAGAAGATTGATCGTCCAACTACGCGTGCCACGCAGGGGCCCCGCCTACTCCCACAAGCAGGACAGTCCAAAGGTCGTGACAAATCGTATGGACCGAACATCCATGGGAGTGGAAATCCTGGTGGGTGCGATAAACCCTGTAATGCATACAAATATTGGAGTGTAACCATAATTGATAAACCGTCCTCACAAAAAATATGATCCAGATACTTCAAAATATACAGACTGAATTGAGTGGACAGACATTAACATAGAACGTTCTCAGGACTGACCACACACCAAAAGCGGCAATACTAATAAACAATACAGGGTTCACAAACACAAATCAAGTACTGAACAATAGTACTTACTACAGACAAGCAAAGTTGCACTAACTAAACTCTGCAGACTATTTTGTCCACCGACCTATGGGATGAAACCCGCATAACTGACTAGGCCATGGACTTCGCGTGAGATGTCTACATGCACCATCACCATCTTGTCAACCTTGGAGAACCTAACAGAGTGGTCTTTCCACTCATAAACATGATGATGAAGACAGGCCGCACCAGATTTGTTGGGAAGCTTTACAAGAACCACAGCCTTCGTAATCGAAGGCACAGCTAGGAAATTGTTGTGGTCAAGTACAGCCTCGAGAACATGCTTGACAACAATGCTACAGGAAAACACTAGTTCAGGATACGTGGCGACAAGGACACAACAGCTGGATAGTTCAGCAGTAGAACTCATCATCAGGTCTTCTAGTTCACACGGCATGACTTTGAGAACTTCATCTCCACCGCGGACCTGGTTCTAATTCAAATAGAAACCATATTTTATTACTACCTCCGTTTAGAAATATAAGATGATTTTCGATATTATACTCCATATATGCACAGAAATGAGTGAACAAAGACACTAGAACATGTCTTCATAGGCATGAGAGCAGAGGGATTACATGCAATATCCATAACACAAGTTACTGAGGCAAATATACCCTCTTAAAACGTAGCATTGATGTTCATAAAGTACTCCCTCTGTCCCAAAATTCTTGTCTTAGATTTGTCTAGATACGGATGTATCAAGTCACATTTTAGTATTAGATACATCCGTATCTAGACAAATTTAAGACAAGAAATTTGGGACAGAGGGAGTAGTTGAAAGTAATCTATAAGAAATCAGTGTCAACCTCTCGCATGTTTTGGTTAAAAGAGGAATTTAGAACCGTCATTTGGCACAGAAAATCACATGCAAGATCACCCAGAAAGTTGTACTACCAGTACTAGTACTGCGTGTTAGATGAAAAAACACGATCAAGATCGAGAAAAAGATCGTCAACAAGAGACATTACCTGGACTTGCTTAATGAGGGATCCCGGAGAGGGGGGCTTGGACAGGGCAATGGCTTTGAGATTGTCTGCGGTAGTCTCGGCGGGGTGCTTGCGCTTCTTCGTACCATGAGCCTCGACGGTTTTGGCCAGAGCCATAGACATCATGTCGGCCGGTGCTCCGGCGTCCATCCAAGAGAGGAAGCTGAGAGAGAACAGTGAAAGGAGGAACGAGATGAGGGAGAAGTGAAGCGAGTGGGGGTTTTCTTCAAGAGAGGAAGCTGAGAGAGAAGAGTGAAATGATGGTTGCTTCGTCCGTCCAACTTACTGCCGGAAAGGAGGGGGTTTTGTGATTGGACGGCTCATTGGGCATTACTCCGGCGGTTCGATCGGGGTAGTTTACCGTCACTCTACTACGGAGTAATTTAGTGCATGGCTGGTGGACCCAGGTGCTGGCTGTCCCACATGTCGGTGAAAGTGAGTAATTTAGTGCATGGCTGGAGGAGGATCCGCACGATAGAGTGTGTCCACTGTTTTTCATTCTGAAGAAAAAAATGATTACATCAAGCGTTTCCACTCTTACGACGGAGGAGTGCGAAACACGGCAGCCACTTGAACATACACAGTGCTCCTACTACTAGGCATGTGTAGTGGTTCATCCGTCAATACTACACAATCTTGTTGCTAGTGTAGTAAGATATGACGATAACAAATGATGTTGTGTGCATGTCAACTACTCCTATAGTGACAGATCTGCACCGTATGAGTTTGAGCCAACGGTCATGTTGCGCCGAGATATGGACATGCCCATGCAGAGGGCGCCTAAACACCACCGAAGTCCCTCTGCTTCTCGAGGCGCACGACGTTGGTGATGAAGGGTGCAACCACCCGCAGAGCCCGCTCCCGGTCGACGGGAGCTAGCTCGTCAAAGACAGCGTCCAATGGCACGAATGGATTCCGGTGACGGAGCCCTGAAAGGATTCGCCCAGCAACGGCGACGGCAGCCCGCAACCCCTCCTTGTCCAGCTCAGCCCCCACCATCGCGCGGAGACGGCTCAGCTCCTCGGAGATATAGGTGAAGAAGGAGACCAGGTCAGGAAGCCGCAGCTCGTTGAAGTCGACTGGGTGGTCGAACAGGTTTAGCCCGACGGCCGGCATCGTCACGCTGGCACGACGGTAGGCATCGCGCAGCCGCAACACGTGCGTGGCAACTTGGTTCACCAAGTGGCTGAGGCGATCCTGGACCTCGTCACGATCGGCCCACTCGCGCTCTAGCCGGCTCCCCTGATAGCCTATCGTATCTCCCGCTTTCTGCAGCAACGCCACCGACGCCTTGAGCATCTTTGTGGTGGACGACTGCCGCTTTTGAAGCTCCGTGAACTCCCGCACATAACGGAGGAGCATGGCACTCCTCTCCTCCTTGAGCTCACGGAGCTCCACGTCCTTGGCCCTGAGCTCCGCATCCTTGGCATGGAGCTCCTGTGTCAGGCGCCTCACCTCGGAGTCCGTGATCTGCTGCGCCGCCATGGCACCAGGTAGAAGCAATGGGGAGAGGAAGCAAAGGGGGCGAAACGGCTGAAAGGCAATGCAATCTACGGGAAGGCGGAGGGAGCGGGGAAGCTTTTGGTTTTCACCACGGTAAAACACCAGTCGACGACTTCTCACATCAGGGAGCAGTGGGTATTTACAGGCGGAGTCATCGTGACTAATTGCTGCCGTGCCTGCTCCCGTCAATCAAAAAATTTAAAATCCTGCCGCGCCTGCTCCCGTCAATCAAAAAATTAAAAATCCTGCCGCACCCAAACACCAGAGCAACCCTGCGGTGGATATTTAAATTTACATGCTGGCAAGTAGATAAAAAAAGGGGTGAAAAAACAAATGTGGCGGCGGCCTAGCTAATCGGTCGAACTAGCCCAACTAGCTAGCCACCGTGCTTCACTGATGTACTCGGCGGGAAAGGTGGTCTTTCGTGATTTGACGACTCATTTACTTGCTTCGGCGCTACGACCGAGGAGGACCCAGAAAACGCGTGGTAGGGCGTCCCACGTCAGGAAGAATATATGCGTGCACCACCCGAGAGGACCCTGAAACCGCGCGGTAGGGTGTGCCACGTCTCGGCAAGGAAGAAAAATGTGCGTTTAAAAATATACTGTATCAGACATAGTACCTATGGTTCGACCTCGGGACCCAGCCAGTCGGTCGAAAACACCCCACTAGCCACACAGCTTCATCATGCAAACGTGGCACGGAGGATAGATGTGGTTAGCTCCATCTCGACCAGCCACAACGGCTCCTGTTCTAGGCGATTCTTCTATTTTCCAAGCTTTTTTTTAGTTGTAATAACACCACGGCAAGCTAGCGCCGCTCTTCGTGTGTGCCCGTGCAAAGGTTAGACGATGGAGAGAAGAGAGATTGAGATCGCAGACCTGGGACCCACCAGTAAGTGAGACAACGGTCATGCACGTGTTGAGGAGGCACTCCCTCTACTCTACTCAACGCAAGTACTGTATAAAATCAAGTTATGGGACAAAGCCAACAACCGTTCGTTTTTTCAGGCTATCGACTTACGCTTTGTAGTCCAGGTTGCCAGTTCGAATCTCGTCTTTCAGATTTGTTAGTTTTAGGTCCAAATTTGATTAATGACAAGTGGGACCCCCGTGTGTTGTTCGGATATTTCAGTGTATTTTGCGTGGTTAGACAAGTAACGGCACGAGTTACACGTATTTTGCAAGTTTAAGAACAAAAATGACAGCGGCATAGAATATCACATCCACCCTGCAGCTTAGATACTATGGTGATACGATTTTTTACACCGTTGGAAGTGAGATCCAATGGCTTGGGAGTAGTCTTTGTAATTATGCACAATTTCCAAACTCTCCAAAGGTTTTTTTTGCAAATAAAACATTCAGGCCTCGTGTGTGCCGCTGCATCTTCGATCCAACGGCTCCCCGGTGCTCATATTAGGTGCTCCCCGTAGCTTAATTACCCGCTACGGTGATATGAGCATCTAGGTCGTATGATCAGTGATCAGATGGCTCATGCGTAGTACTTGTACTTTCTGTGCATTTCCCAAACTCTATCAGCCGTATATTGCAAAAACATTAAAACCTCCTACTGTGGGACGTTAGATCTCAGTGAACTCGTATCACCATAGAATCTACGGTGCGGGAGCACCTCATACTCTCCCGTGCGAGAAAACATAAGGTGCTATCGCAGCTTGGATGCTACGGTGATATGAGCTTGGAGGTCGTTTGATCTGAGATCCAATGGCATCTGAGGAGTCTTTGTGCTTGTAAGCAGTGGCCGAACTCTTTTAGGGCTTTTCTGCAAAAAAACATGCGAACCACCGAGGAGGTGTTAGGTCACAAATCCAACGCCTCCGAAGAGCTTGTATCACCAAAGCATCTAAGGTGTGGTAGCACATGATATTCTTACATACAGGAGAATATGATGTCCTCCTTCATCTTAGATGCTACGGTGATACGAGCTTCGAGGTCGTTGGATATGGGATCAAAGGGCATCTAAGTAGTTTTTGTACAAATTGTGTGCAATTCTCAAACTCATCAAGGTTTCCTGCAAAAATATTAAGACACATCATGTGAGCTGCTATATCTCAGATCTACAACCTCCAAGCAACTTGTATCGGCATATAGCATCTAAGGTATGGGGGCCCATGATATTCTCCCGGTTAGGAGGGGTGGGGGTGCACAACCAATCGGTGGTTGGGAGGGTGGGGAAAAATATAATCTAAACAACCCTAAACAGAGCTCCACAATTTTATGTAAGGTCGAGGGGTTGACCCCCGACAATCATAGCTCCGCCTAAACACAACATTTGCATGTACTGTAGTACTAGAATTAATATTCATGTTTCAGTTTCATGTTCATTTTAAATATTGAACTGAGGACCATGGATGTCTTACATTTTACTCACTTCGTTCCTAAATATTAATCTTTTTAGAGGCTTCAAATGGACTGGCACATACGGATGTATATAGACATATTTTAGAGTCTAGATTCACTCATTTTGCTCCATATGTAGTCACTTGTTGAACTCTCTAAAAGACTAGTATTTAGGAATAGAAGGAGTATTTTTGAATTCGTGTCATACATGCATGGTTTGGAAAAATAGATGCACTATACTTATTGGATTGTTGTTGTGTTCGTGCATGTGTGTCTCTGTGTGTGTGTGTGGTCATATGCTTGATACATACAAAGTTTTCTCACCTCTGTATTGTTCATCTTTTAAATTTGAATCAGCATTGGAAAACTTACTAGGGATACCATGAAATGTGAAATCCACGTTGAGATCACTATATCACAATCTCACTCTAATTCAACAACTCGTCATAAATCAATTACCACGTTGAGATTAGTATTTGCAAGGAAAATACGGGTATTGTAATACACATAGATTCATTCGGCAATTTAAAAGGTTCCTTTCGTATTCTCGAATGGTAGGACCCAACGGCGTAACAGCCAGACCTTGGCTCGTGTTGATCCTAAAAAAAATACCGGGCTCGTGTCCTTCGGTGGCGTGTGTGGTACGCACATTAGGCAACCCCAACCAGTCGAGCCTCGGAGTTTCAAGTCGAAATATCTGGCGGCCAGAATTCCAGCCCTAGGAAATTCCCCTCATGTCCCCGGTCCATAATGACTACCGATGAACAACGGTGGGATGCTTTAGTAACTAGACAACGTTACCTACTGTGCCGAGCACGGTTCAATTCCCTCGGTCGCCGCTCATCAAGGTCACCCGTCAACTGCATTGCCTAGTACTACTACTACTACACCAGGATGAGCACAGAATTGAGCCCGTTTGTTCGTGCCTAGTACTTGAGTTAATATATCAGGCAATGCACTGGTACGGAGGGATTATCCTTTTACTCTTCATATATAACTTGTCTGAAGTCTAACTAAGCAAAATGTTTGACCAAATTCTTTCTTAAGAAATACAACAGGACAGATGTACGACATGAAAACTTATTGCATGATGCAGGTTATGATATTGTTTCGAATCCTGGATCTTAAATTTCAGAAAATCCAAAAGTGAGCATAAATTCTTGAAACTGAGCATGGTCATGTGATATGGCACAAATATTACTTCGTAAGTTTTTTCTTCAATTCGAGACAAGCTGCTTATGACAAGTTGCACAAATGAAGAGCCAAGGTATTTTGGAACAAAGACCTGTCACGTTAAGGCGAACGCTTTCACTATTGAAACCGTGGGCGTTTACGTGCCGCCCCGAGTCCCCGCTTCTCATCGGCAGGTGCCGTCCCAGCAAGCGTGTGAGTCGACGGGAGGCGTGCGAGCAGACCGCTGCGCCGGCTGTCAGGGAGGTGTGTGAGCAGACCACTGTGCGGACTCACCGGGAGGCGAGCCCTATGACCAGGCTCCGCCGCCCACCGTCGTCCCAACTGCTCCCACTTTTAGTGTCGTCGGCGCCGCAGTTTAAAATCAACCCCGCACTACCCGGTATCGCTACAATCCTCTCTCTTCCTCTCCGATTCTCCTCGTCTACCTCCAACTAGCCTGACCTAAACATACGCCATGCCGCATCACGATGGTCTGCCCTTAGTGTTCCAGTTTCCTGAGGAAGACACCCAGCCGGAGTCTCAAGAACATAAGGCGCTTTGGGACGAGCTTGAATTGGCCTTGCGGGAAGACGTCGCGCCTGTCCCCGTTGTGACACCCAAAAATTTTATTTGGTTTTATCAAAATCTTTATTTGGTTTGAAGGGGGTTATTTAATTTTTTTTTAAGGACTCTCCTTCTTAAAAACTCTCTTTTTATGACAAGTATTTTTTGTTTGGTTTCATCCAAGACTTGATCTTTGGTCTTGGAGGTTTTTCATCTTCTGTTGACTCAACACAAGTGTTTTTCCTTTGGAAAGTTTTTGAAAATCTTTTCTTTATAAAATAGCCCTATGGCATATGGAGTGATCCTTTCCCTTTCAAAATTTCCTCTTGCCATGACCTAAGTGGAAAATCCCCCTCCCAAAAGCCATCTCCCCACTTTATGTCAAGTCAAACTTCTATTCCAGCAAGTTAAACTTCCCCATGATTTTTATCTCCATTTATTTTTAATCGAAAACCTTTTCTGTCCTCTATTTTGACCCTTGGAGATTTACAAAGGAACCACTAGTTCTCCTTTGAGTTTTGCCTCCAAACAAATTTCCCTGGCTAGTCCTTAGAACCCTGAACCAAGATCCAGGAAGATCCACTGGTCTCCGGTTCAAAATTTTCAAAATGTGCTTGCTGCAGGTTTGGGCCATTTTTGCAAAATTTGGTGAAATTCATTTGTTCTCTTCTCCTAAAAATCTGAGAAAATTCAGGCAGCCTCTAGATGCATCAAGAGGTCACCTCACCAAGTCCCAGCCCCAGAAAATTTTTCCTCGTGCCCAAATCATATCGTCGAACACCTGGAGAGCACTGTTACTATCGAAGTTCAGTGTTCAGAGAACAGTTTCAGAAGCCACTGTCGTTTTCTTCAGAGACTTTCGTCGATCTCGCCAGTAGCCGCGGTGGCGCCTTGCTCCCTGTTCCTCCTTCTTATCCACCGCGCCGCACGTTCGCTTGGAAGGTTGCGGGCGTCGGTGGCGAGCTGGCCGAGGTGCGTCGCCCCGTGCGCCGCGGCAGCAGCACCCGCTGCGGCTGCCAGAGAGGCGCAGCGTGGGACGGCGCCGTCCAGCACCGCCCAAGCCACCAGAGGCCACCGCGTGGCCGTCCCCTCCTCTGTGCACGTTTCAGAGCCGTCGTCGTGAACTGGGAGGCACAGAGCACGCTCCCTGCCGCCGTTGTGCCCGTACGGCCGTTCCGTCGAGGACCAGAGCATTATCCATGTCCGACCAAGATCTTAGCGGAGAAACGGTGCCAGTGGACCCTCACGGTGATGCCCAACCGCCTAAACCTACTGCCCGACCTCTGCCTCGCCGTAATTGCTCGCCGGCGTTATCCCGTTCACGGCCACCTCCTCGGATCGCCTATAAAAGGAGGTCCCGAGCTCGAACTCGAACACAAACCATCCCTACACCCCACAAGTACCATGACAAGCCTCTGGGAGGGCCTCGAGGAAGTCTTCTTCCCCAACTCCGGCCGCCTCGACCCGCTTCGGGATCCAGCCAGATTCGCTCCCGTGCGTGCACCCCCGCCTCTCAACTCATGCCAGTAGCCTCCTAGTGCATCCACCTCTCTAACCCACGCACCAATTTGGAGTTTGCAGCACCCACCGGAGAGTTCCACCTTCGCCCGAACCACCGTCAGCCGGAGATAAGGTCGTCATCGACGTGGTGCTCACCGACGGCCAAGTCCACCACCCACCGACGCGGAAGGACGCCCTGAACCCGTAGGTACCCTCCGATCACCCTACCTCGCCGTGGATCAACGCCAGCGACCACCGCAGCCTTCGGGCGCCGGCGAGCTCTGTTGGAGTTTGAACCTGACGGGTGGGACCCCCCTCGTCAGCCTCTCTTTCTTCTCCTTCGAACCGTTTTCTAAAGGCGCCTTCAGGCAAAGTGTGCTTTCCCTTCTGGGCTGGCGTATTTCATACCGAAGCGTTTTCTGCTTTTTCTAACAAGCCCCTGGATCTTTTCTGTTTCATCACAGATTAGTCCTTGGACTAAAACCCTTTTATCTTTTAAACAAAAGATGCTTTTTGATTGATTCTTTTTTGTCAGTCTTATATTTTTGTCTAGTTTTTTATAGTATTTATTTGGAAAAAAATTGGAATAAATTTTATACACGCAACGGTATTCACCTTAGTATACGGTTTCTTTATACCGTAGATTCCGGAGGAGGTGACGGAGCCGCGAACTTCGCCGAGCTAGACTCCGACTTCTCCGAACCAGGCAAGCATGTTTGAACCTTTGATATGATGAGTGTTTTGCATGTTTGCTTGAATAGTTTGTGCATGGCATATGAGCATCGGTGAGTGTTACGTTGCATGCAAGGCAACTACCCGTGTGCTTCGAAGTTTGATGTGATCTTTTGATGGGAGATGACCTGATCACGTGGTGACATGAGAGGTAGTAAGATGGTATTGTTGTAGCATGCCAGTCTTATGTCAACCGTTAAACTCCGACGTTAACGTGGACCGAGTCACGTTACCGTTCTTTCCCTTTTCCGTGCTGCCACATGTTTTCTGCAAAGAAGACGGTTTAGTAAGTTGCAAACCTCTTTCCTTGTACACACCAAATAGAGGGGCCGGGATGAGGGTTCCATGGCCCTGGATTAAAGCCAGTCATCCGGTCAGGGGGCATGGGTGTTTCCGGTTGGGACCGAGAGGGGGGCACCCCTTAGAGCGCGCGATATAAATTTGATCCCATGCTACGCGAGGTTGTAGCCTCCCCGTCTCAAGGTTTTTCTTGAACGTTTCTTAGGGTGATTCCTGGCAACGGAATGTGGAATGGGTGTGTACTGGTTAGATGTGTTTCTCCTAAAATACCGTAAACGGAACTAGTCCTTTGTGACTACTGAAATCCGTTGGCTGTGGTTAAGAGTACAAACTCTGCAGAGTCAAAACCTTCCGAGTCATCGTGTCCACGGTCAAGGACCTGGGCCAATGTATCCAAACAGTATCCATATCAGTCTCAGTGTTAGTCTCCATGGAAATCCCCGGTGAACAAGCTTGAGTGGTAAACCTGGTTGAATGTTATTCCTGTGGATGGACTAACCATTTTATTATTTCGTACCTGAGTATTTCCTTGAAATGATTTAACTTCATGAGCTACTAGAATATCGAGTTATGAAATATAAGCCCTTTATGTGATGTCGCTCAGACGTCCCACTGTGGCACTCTTGTTATTTAGTTTTGATATAAGCCCTTTATGTGATGTCGCTCAGACGTCCGACTATGGCACCCTTGTTATTTACTTTTGATATAAGCCCTTTATGTGATGTCGCTCAGACGTCCGACTGTGGCACTCTCGTTATTTACTTTTGATATAAGCCCTTTATGTGTTGTCGCTCAGACGTCCGACTTTGGCACCCTTGTTATTTACTTTTGATATAAGCCCTTTATGTGATGTCGCTCAGGCGTCCGACTGTGGCACTCTCGTTATTAAGTTTTGATATAAGCCCTTTACGTGATGTCGCTCAGAAGTCCGACTGTGGCGCGCAATGTCGTTTATATTCCATTATAAGCCCTTTATGTGGTGTCGCCCTGACGCCCGACTGCGGCATTGTCAATTTATTTGTACCCTTTCGAGGAGTCATTTCAGACACTTGATTGGCCTTCAGTATTACATTGGGATTTCGGGAGGACTACCGCCCGACTTCCTTTTTATTTCCCATGCATTGCTATTTTATTATCTGAGTGCGCTTTATTAATCTGTTCATATGCATCATGTTTGCATTTGTTATATCTTATGTCCAAATTGTCTTGTGAGTACTTTCATAGTACTCACCTGGCTTGTCGATTTGGCCAGATGCTGACGAAGGCGATCTCATGGATGATGAGTTTGACTGCGAGTCCGACGCCTAGAGGAGTCCCAGTCAGTCCCGTGCGATCCTGGATTTGGTCACTTGTATTATATACGCTTCCGCTACCCACAATAAAAGTCCTCGAGCCTCTCTCCGACGCTCGATGAGCTGTAAGATTTAGGAGTCCTGTCACCCACTTCACTGTGACATATCCACCACCACTTTTATTACGAGTCAGTAGTTATGCCACCATACCCCCCTTGTGTCATATCCGCCTTTATGTATTATATCGGCGTGCTTGTAATAAATTGTTGAGCAGCCTCCGCTCAACCTTGTATTATATTTAGTACTCCTGGATTTCTTCTGTAATCAAGAATTTGTCTACCAGTAAGAAGGATTCTTCTCTACTGGTCCGTTATAGGGATCGGTTTCTCAATAAATGTTTTATTGGAAAACCAGTCGTGACACCCGCTCCCGTTCCGGCTCCCGTCGCCCTGACTGCGCCAACGCCCATCCCCGTGGCATTGATGGGCTGGGAACCGCACATTGTCGCGGAGCTTGATGCCACGGGGTTCCATGAGGTCCCCGCCGACTTTCATGCGCCCCTACACCTGCCAGCGCATGCGCCTGCGCGTGCACTGACGTGCGTGCCCATGCCGGTGCCCGTGCACACGAATGTCTCCGCCACACCGTTGACAGCGCCTGTCCCCGCGCGGGTGCCAGTGCCCTCCTCAGCGGCATGGATGGCCGCCGTCGACCGCTTCCTTGCACCAACGCCAGTCGCCTCCTCCCGCCAGTTGACTCGCTCCAAAGTCCAGAACATTTTGGCCTTCCTTGAAGCTAGGCCAACGTCCAGGAGTACGCCAACAACGGCGCATGACGCCGCCGTCGCCGTTGGTCAGTGGCCCGACGACACACAGAGCACGGCAGAGGAGCCGCATCCCACCGCGAGATGCCCCCGCCGCCGCCGCGTAATCTAAATTTGCCATGAAAATGTTCGGATTGCCATGCTTAAAATCCGAACGTTTATCATTTCATTTTATTTTATATCGATCATCGTATAATTTAAATTCGGAGTCAAACTGAACGAAATGTATGGTTTGATCGATTGAATGTTCTGCTAGAGCCGTATCAAATTAAATATAAAACGTCATCAAGCCACATCTATTCCTTGTCATCCAACAACCTAGACTGCTTCAATGTCGAGCGCTCAACACGTTTAGCGTGCAGTTAATTTCATGCCAAAAATAGTGCTAATCACATGACAACACGCAAATAATATCCTATTAATTAATATCCGCATGCACTTCACATACTTCCAAATTAACGTGCATTGCACGTACACACTGACTAGTGTTGCTAGTACGTGAAACTGGTGCCGTGACTTGTGAACGCGTCCAGATATGGTCAACAGCGACATCGACCGCGAGTTCTTCCTGTTTGCCCGTGCGTCTAAACGCAGAAGGGGAGGAGAGAGAGAGAGCACACATGGAACCCACCAGTAAGTGAAGGCGAATAGTACTAAAAATAATATTACATGTTATCCATTAATTAGGCTGTGGTAATATAAAAACATTATCTGAACAAAGGGGTACGACAAACATTGCTATTCTACGTATGTTGCCTATTGACGTGCGGCTTGAAGGCCCGGTCGCATGTTCGATCCTCTTCCTTTATTTTTTAATTTGTATATGGGTCCAAATTTGTTTCATGACATGTGGGGCCCTCGGTGTGTAGTTTGTAGCACTTTAATATGTGGGTCGAAATTTGTTCCATTCCAAGTGGACTATCGGTGTGTAGTTTTGTAGGTTATTTATAATAATTAAAGAGAACAACATAGTTTTTTCAATAATACCATGGTGCGACGTTGAATGTGAGAAAGGACGTGCGAGAGAGCGATGACCGAGCCAGAGGGAAATCAACTAGGGGAGTTGCGTGAGTTGCAACGGTGTTTGGAGTAGTTGTGGGCCGAATGCTATGAAAATATAATCTAAACCGACCGGAATAAATGCCTACACAAATTAATCCAAGGTTGGAGTGCCCCTCGCAATGTAAATAGCTCCGGCTTTGCGAGGGATGGGGAGGTAGTAGCTTCAACGCGTGGAAGATACGGTGTGAGAAAGCGAGGTCAATCGAGAGACATATAGATAGAGAGACAAAGTGAGTGTGGTCCGACATTCATTGAACAAATATATATGCTCTGGAAAGATATTATCCGATTGAGCTTTTGGCAAGGGTGAGGGCTGTAAGACAGAGCTTGAGAGATGATCCAGTCACAGACGTGTAGATATATTTTGTGCGTGGTAGGAAGCAAGGTCAACCGATCACATAGGGTCGCCGTGCGATTGAAAGAGTGAGACGGGTTGGAGAGAGTGACCTAGATAGACGATGTGCGTGAGAGAGTATACAATGTGAATAGGTCGAATTGGGCTCAAACATGGTGATATATCGTTTTTGTCCGAGAAAGAGCGAGGTCAATCGAGACATACGGAGGGAGAGAGAGAGAGATTGAGTGAGCATGGCCCACCATGAGGTCGAATGAGTGGCGGCGGCTTGGATGGACTGACCTAGATAGACAATCTACGTGAGAGAGTATAGAGTGTGTCGACCGAGGCCTGAAGAGGGAGATATATCATTTGTGTGCGAAAGAAAACGAGGTTAAACGAGACTCAGATAAAGAGAGCGAGATTGAGCGAGTGTGGCCCGCCGTGCGGAAGAAAGAGTGAGATAGTCTCGAGGGAGTGACCTAGATATACAACGTGCTTGCGTGCGCATGAGGGATTGGGGGGGCTAGATAGGCAATGCATGTATCTAGCGCGAGAGGGTGAGAGGGAGAGGGGGAGAGAGAGAGAGAGCTCGGCATGGGGTGCAATGGCGGGTGTGTGAGGTAAATACATTTGGTAACAAAGTGGAAAAAGGGGTTGTGTAGTTGAGAGACTTAGAGATCGAAACATGGAGAGAAAGAATGAACGTGTGTTGGAAACCGATAGCTTCCTAAGGTGGTTAGGAGAGGAAGATTGACCGATACAGGAAGTATGTAGCGTTAGTGCGGGGGGGGGGGGGCTAAAAACAACATTTGAATGTACATAGTACGAGACTTAATATCGATGTTTCAATTCGGTGTACATTGTAAGATTTGAACCGAGGACAAGGCATACGGGTAATTATTTCGAATTCGGGCCAGACTAAGTTTCGAAAAGTTGACATTGACTCAATTTGTTGTGCTATTTTGTAGGTCATATGTTTGAATCCATCCAAAAGTTTTCTCACTACCATGGTGTTCATCATATACATATGAATTTGTATTAAAAAAGTAGCGTGGATACAGTGAAATGTGAAATCGACGTTAGAATTTGAGATCGCTATGTGACACACACTCTAATTCAAAAATCTAACTATGTGACACACACTCTAATTCAAATAACTAATTATGTGACACACACTCTAATCCACGTTAGCGTGGGTACCATTTCGATTTTTTTTCAAATAACTCCTCATTAATTAATTTATAGTACTCCCTCTGTTCACTTTTATAAGACCTTGAAGACATTTCAGACAATGTGCAAAACAGTTCATTTTAAGTTGTCTGGAACGACTTACAAAAGTGAACGGATGGAGTATCTCGTTTCGAATGACTAATTATTGCAAGGAAAACACGGCCATGGTAATACATACAGATTCGTTTGCAAATGAAAGAAGATTCGTTTGCATTCTCAAATGTAGGCAGACCAGGGTCGTGTCGGGGTGGACGCTGCTTCGGTGCCTTAAAGGCAACTGCCTTTGGGTGACTGACATGTGGGCCCGCAACCTGTTGGGCCCACATGTCATGGACACAAAGGCAGGTGCCTTAAGGCACCGAAGCATAGTCATGTCGGGGTGGTCGCGTGTGTCGGACGGACGCGTAGCACCCAGCCACCCACCCCCCTCCCCCCAAAAAAAGGATGACGACAATATAAGTTCGCGCTTCCACGTTTCGGATTGAAATATCTGGCGGCCCCAATTCCAGCCCTGCAAAATCTCTCTTCTCCACCGTCCCCTTCCGCGCCCAGATTGCTCAAATCACTAATTCGCCGCCAACCCTCGAATCGCCCCTTGTCTCATCTCTTTCCCCACCGTTCCCCACCTCTTTGCCGGACGACAATGACAAAGACGACGGTCGCGCTTCACCACCGCACCAGAGCTACATCATCTACGCCCTCGTCCACCGCACCGGGTGGTCCACCGACAACGCCGGCTGCCGCAACCAACGTGCCTCACAGACACCGAGTTACACCGCATCAGGTGCGCTTCACCGACGCCGTCTCCTAGCTCACCGGGGCTACTTCACCGAGCACATCGTCACACCTCCGCCCCCCGAGGCCGTTGGGGCTTCACCAATGATCTCGTCCACCGCATCATAGTGCTCCGCTCCCACTCAAGATCTGCATTCGTGCGCGGCCAGCCAACACCAGCGCATCACCCTCAACGGCTCTGAAGTGACCCGCACTCTAGCTAGGCGAGCATGCCCAAACGCCGGCCCGAACTAGGTATCCACACATCACTCCCTTGTGCACTGTTCCGACGATGTTTGGATATCCTTTCACTGCTCTCTTAGCTTACACTCCTATGCAACTCTGACTTTAACTCTTATTTCTTCCGGAGATATCATCTAAAACAAGCAAATCCATTTTTAGCGAAGCATGACGGCGCTACAGGATCTGGTACACATCCTGCACACCCGTATAACCTTGTAAGTATCTGTCCTCCGGTACAACATCAAGGTCGATTCCTCTTATTTGATCAACCATTCGCCGTGTCAAAAATGCAGAGGGGGATGTAAGAAGCACAAGGCGTACACATCCAAGCAAGTGGTAACATGGACTTGTACATGGAACATCCCAAGCGCAAGCAGAGCTGCAGTGAGCCTGTACAATGAGCTAGCGTAAGTCCCTGCATTTCATTTAATTCGTACTAGCATTCGTGTATGATTTGTGTGCAGTGGCTGATCCACGAATTCAAGTTACCAGGGGCGAATATTTAACTTAAAAAATACGAAGGCACTTGCACTCCGGAAATCAACATAACTTGATAAATGTGAAGATACATGCACTTTGAAAACCAGCTAATGATCCAAAGTAGTTCAGATTATAAACACTAAATGATGCAAGCACCAAAAAACACAAAATGCAACATGGTGTACAAGGACTACAAACATGGTCTGTACCTGCTTGAATTATTCGTTCTCTGGCTGAAAATATTGAAGTGTAATTGCACGTATAACCAGTGCACAAACTGCATATCAATATATCTATGCCAATAGTTTCAAACAACAGATTAGAAAAGTATTTATGCTATGTTGTCATGATATGGGGACTTTCTGGTAGATGGCCTCGACGTTTCCTCAAGCTATGAAAATGCACTATAATTTGCTTGTCATCAATGCCTGCAAATATCTGTCTCTCTCAACATAGTAGATCATCATTAGACACTAAATCCTTCAATGAGCTTGCAAAATGCTTGCATTAGATCCCTCATTAGACACTATATGTTCATCACCAAAAGCATGTAAAATGTTTGCATCAAATCCTTCATTAGCAGTCTGTTCATTAGACACTTCGGGCTCAAGAACAACATGAGCTTGTATGTTTGTACAGGAAACTTGATTAGATACATCAGATTCAGTCAGTTCAGTATTGATTGGGGGAGTTATAAAATAAGTAGAAATTGGTTTCATTTTCTCATAGATTCCCTACATACAAGCAGTTTTACAACACCGTCAGGTTTAACTATTGGCCAGATATTGAAGAGTTGAATTAGATATAATCAAGGATGTGATGTACCTGCTCGTTGCGCATGCTACTCTTGCAAGCTGCGACTGTCCGTTTGCGCAAGCTGAATGCCATGCTCGTGTTGCCGCCGCTGCCTCCCACGTAGGCTACACCCAGGGTTGGATCTTCATCTTCTTGTCCTTCCGTTCGCTTGAAGCCCGGCGACCGTCCTCCAATGAGGGCGCAAGGAAGTGTTGTGTCGGTCTGTCCAGCGGCGGCTAGGTTAGGAGCGAACCAGACTGGAGGCTGGAGCGAATGAATTGGGATTTTCCCTGCTGTCGATCGATATGGGAGGCGCTCGTTTGGGCCGCGAGCCTGCTATAGGGCCTGCCTTGCACTTATGTTATTGGCCCATCCAAATTGAAACATTTTTCTTCATTTTTTACATTGCCTGCTCGTGCGTTGGGCCAACCTGGACGACTCAAACTAGGTGCACACTTTCCAGCCACCTGAGGCGGCCGCCCATACCAGCCCCTATGGTGGCATCGCCCCTTTTTGCGTGTATGATTGGATAGTGAAAAATATTCCAGTGGCGCTTTTGTTTTACCCACAGAATGGTTGAATTTCTTGTTTCTATGAACTGAGTTCGCCAATAATGTGTAGGATGCCAGTCTTTTCATCCTATTGTAGATTGCTTAGATCTCGATATGCCAAAAGTAATCGCATGAAATATACAGTAAAAGCCAGTGTGATGTGTTTGGCTACAAATAGTCTAACTACACGTCCTCATATAACATATCAAGGACGCACCATCTTACCAGATTAACCATTCGACTTACCCATGCAGTGTGGGAAGAAAGAAGTATTGGGACTGCGTATCCAAGCAATTGATGCCATGGACTCCTTCGTACAACCTTGTAAGCGAAAAAGAAGTTGCGGTGTGCCTGTACAAAGAACTAGCGTAAGTTCAGTTACCTACTTCTCGGAATTTTAGTTAGCCACTTATTGCAAAATTGTTCAATTATGTTGCTTGGCTTAATTTAGTTTTCTACTGATTACATAATGGCACAGCCTGTTAATCATATTTTAGTTTGCGCCTATCTATGTGTTTGATACTTACTGTTAAGAATTACCTGTTTGCCTTAACTTAAATATCTACTTGTTTGTTGAACTGCATTGCTGCTGCAACAACGGGTTACAATGATGTTAATAACTACTTTTCAGCATCCAATTGAAACTCTTTAATTCCTTGTTTGTTTAACTAGTTTGTTGTTATAACTCCCAGTTCAGATGTTTTGCTAACTTCAACTTTTCTGAATCCAATCGGAACTTTAATGGCAAAACAGGTTAGCCCAAGATCAAAGAGCGAGGTCCCCATGGACGTTGCATCATCCCACAGCAGTGGCACCGGCCCAATCGTGCATTATGAATTGCCAACTGCTGATGCTCTAGAGGCTAAACTAGTGGTAGAAAGAGATTCTGCTTCTGCAATTAGAGATGAAGTTGACATGTTGAGGAAGCAAACAGCACAATCACAAGCAGTACTCAAGACAACCATTATATATTTCGTGGATTTCAAAACGAAGCAAGCTGAGACTGACCAGATTGGTAAGGTCCTGAAGGAAAATGGAAATTAAATTCCCACTTGGTAAATCATAGGTGAAATGTTCTTTCCATAGTTGAATAACCTTTGTGTTGTCTGTTCATGTAATCAATCAAACCATTTGTTTTAGAGATCATGTAATAATTGTTTTTTTTGTTTTTTGGTTTGTAATTTTATTTGAGCACAAGTCTGTATTAATTGATAAGACTCGGAGACATTTCATTTGGATTGCTGTGCCAGACCTACAAATATGCCAATCGGGCTGAATGTGCATTCAGCAATAGTAGTAGTATAGATGGACCATAAGTGGCACGCATCGGAAAGGGCCAAGATGCTGGCTAAAAAAAGGATGCTGTTGTAGCCAAAAAAAAGTACAGCGGCCTGGCTTATGTATGTTAGTTGATATTATTGATCTGTATACTATATAAGTGTTTATATGTTCATTAGTTGTGTACATTATTGGTTGATTGACTCGGTATTTGAATCTTGATACATCGCTTGTGTACATATCTAAATGGGAGTACACATTATGCTGCGTGTGACATTTGAGTTGGACATAAAGTGTTCCAAATATTTGAATTGACCTTAAACTGGATTCTAGCTTCTGAATTCGAGTATCGGCATTTTTAAATCATATTCATATATGATAGTGGAATACATCTTTGTCGTGCTTTTGAAGATATATAAAAACACATAGAAATATTTATAAAGATTCGTATAGGAATACAAAGTGGATTCGAATTTACTTGCCAGGGTAAACGTGGATGCTTATTGTCCCAAAATTCGAAAGAAGCGGCAAAATGTCCACTCCCACGTCGTCTGCCCGAAGCCAAGTGTTTGGGAGATGGAAATTACTGTCTACCCCTTACACAGACAATCCATCGGCCCGATTTCCACTGCTCTCAATAGGGGTAGGTTAGTAACTTCAAGTAGATGTGACACGACCGCCTCTGAGCCCATTCCGACACGGTGGGCGCCAAACATGGGCGACAAAACACATTTGATTCAAGCTCGTCCGAAAGACCTCTGTTTCTCCCTCCATTTTCCCATTCATACACGGTGGGCGGCAAAACAAACTCGACTCAGCCGAAATTGATGTAGGCAAATATTTTCAATAGGGGCAGGTTTGTAACTTCACTCAGACGTGACACAACCGCCCTACCTGTCAGCCCCGTTCATACACCGTGGGCGCCAACCATGGGCGCCAACCACCCTCTCCTCGTCCGAAATCGCTCTGGGCAAATATTGGCGAGATGCGAGATTACCGTCCTATCCCCAACCGACGAGACGTCCAAATTTTAAACGGGGGCTAAGTTCGTAACTTTCCCATATTTCAGACAGGCGCGTCCCAAAAACATGGTTCCCCGTACCTCTCCCTCCATTTTCCCATTCATACACCGTCCGCGCTAGAACACCCCATCCCCACACCAGCCTCCGTCCGCCACCCCATCCATCGCCGCCGTCCTCCGCCACATCCATCGCCACCGTCCTCCACCATGCCGGAGCACCTACCAAGACCGCGTCGTCCACTGCTAGAGATGGTCGTTTCTCATCCACGGCGACGGACCAATAGCCTTGCATCGCGTCCTCTCGCTTCATCGGCGCCGTCGTCCTCTTTGCCGGGGCCGTTCTCTTCCACCGCAACGGGACATATCCCCCGATGCACCCGTCTACCGTCGCAGATCTGCTTCAACGCCACCGACAGCCATCGCACCCCCGATGCCTACACGGCGCCGCAAGAGAGGTGGTACTTCATATCTCCTCAACTTTTTGATCTCAACCAGAAAATAGATCTTAACTTGGTTACTCTACTTTCTTTTCAACTCTTAGAATTTAGTTCTTAGTTCGAAGCAAACAATGGATGCTAAATATCATTTCTCTGGTTTGCAGCTTCAAATCTGCCATGGCACAACCATAATACGGTTTAATTGATCATGCTTAGGGTTTAATTGATCATGTTGGTTCCGTGGTGGTTTCTTTAATAGAAATCGGAGGGGAAACCCTCTTTTGCTAAAAAAATATGCTTAGAGTTTCCCCCTTTTATGAAAACTATACGATCAGAATACGTGCTTCGTGTCATAATAACACTGCTCCAGCCATCAAGCTAAACAAGCTTAGTTGTTCAAATACGAATCTGATATTATTAAAACAGAGTTGTTTAATTGGTCAGCTAAATGTTCCTAAATTAGTTTTGAAAATGCATGTTCACCGCTCGGATGTGTATCTCTACAGGGTGCCCACGGTGGGCCGGCCCACCCTGGGATTTTGGGTCGTCCCAGGCCCCGATTCCCCTCTGTTCTGCTGCGCGCTTCCGATCTCTACTCGCCCCCAGCCGCCTGCCTCGCCAGTGACTTGCCGTCCCCGGACGGCATGACTCTAGGAGGAGACGCCGGACTAACAGGCGGCCAGGAGCCGCTCGCCCAACAACGTCACCACTGCCCGGGCGCGCCACCGTGCCTACCTTCCCAGTCCGTTCAGGGCTCAGGCGTGCAGCACCCACCAAGCCAACCCGATTTATCCTGAGATACGTCCTCAACACTCAGCAGCCACTCCTCATCACCCATTTTCTAATTGATTCATTACTCATTAGGCAGGACTGTCATTAGGGTTTGTTGTGTGCTCAGTGCTACCTACACTTAATGGTTCAGATGTATTTCGGTAATCTTTAGTACCTCTAAAGTTCACAGGGTTTTCAAAATTCCGGCCCTCGGAACAGAAACTAGTCATTTTGGATTGTTGGTCGTAGTGACATTGACCCAGATTACTACTGTAAGCCAGGTTTGTTGACAATTTTACTTATCTTTCTTACTCATTCGATATAATATCCAATTATTCACGTCGATTAGTTGCAAGCAATAAGTGCTAGACAAACTTCTTCATTCAGATTTTGGAAGGTGTCTTACTGCAGTTACAATTCTACATACTTGTCCTAATAAGCTCACAAGTAAATGATTGATTCACTACATCTATGCTTGCCTTGTCATATTTGTTGTCAATATTCTTTTAGGGTGGACCACCCTGTTTCTAAATACTGGAACCGTAGACATGAGTGAACAGTATTTCTCTATGTGATCTCTTCCATCATGTATGGGTAACGAACACTGCATTGTATAGAAAGAAAGTGTCATTTCCAGCTTTTACATAGGTTTCGATCTTTTACATGGAATACAATCTGCCTACTTGCTTTGTGTCGCACTACCAACACTCCACCCTTGAAGCTAAACATTACGCCACTCATAATTGCTTAGTTTATTTGTTCAAATACGAATTTCATATGATTCTAATGTTCCTACTTCAGTTTTGAAATGTGTGTCTGCCTGTGATAGAGACATAAGGGGTTTGTATTTCTGTGTGTGGTCTGGTCAGCACGGTTGGGGAGGTGAACTTTGCATATGCAGGGGTTTATAGGGAGGCACTCTCCGAGTTGAATTCGCAATGCATTCCATAGATAATCTGACTACTTTTTATGTTTTCATGAATCTCAGATTCTGAACAGCATCATAATGATTATGAGCTTGCGCGCATGAAAAGAATAAAGCAGAACAATGCTATGGCTGTCAAACTTGGCATTAAGGGACTGAAATCAAGTCTGGATGCAATGCAATGCAAACGCTCTCCACCTACAGATTCATGCTCAGAATATGATCCTAACAGTGATTCTGAGCTAGAGGGAGACCTAAGTCAATGTAGCTCCCTAGTGGAGGAGTCAGAGGAAGATGCCCTATCTTATTCACCCATCAAGGTACTTGCTCTAACTTTCCAAGGTTACATTGCTCGCACATATCTTGCAACTGATGCTTTGCATTGCTTCTTTTGATGAACTGCCATTAGCTTAGTTTACACATCGTGTATGTGAATACGCCCTGCCTATCCATTTTCAGTACATATTCCATCTGTCATCATACCATATTTATCCATTCAAATGTTGTTCTTGTGTATCAAACGTTCAAAAGGAAGAGGGCGATTGCTGATCGTGGAGGAGCACAAGCAAAGTACTTGGAAAAGGTAGTGGCACCTGATAAATCAAATAGCCCATTAGGTGTAGTTGCAATATCACCTGACCCACAAAATACCCCAACTCTAGCAGACTCTAGCCCTACTACACTGGTCATTTCTGATGCCCCTACTCAGCAGACCCCAACTGTAGCAAACAGTATGATTATGCCAGTTGACATAGCACCAGCTGTACGACGCAAAACCCCCATTCCAGCAAAGAGTACACCAAATCCAGTTGCCAAATCCCTTTTCGAACCAGAGAGAGCCCCAATTGCAGCAAATAGGACCCCTGTTCCATTTCTTCCCAGTTTAGAAGACGAAGCTTATGTTGTTGTCAGGAACAATGTGCGCATCTTTCCTTCATGGAAAGATTATACCGCAGACACAGAACAATTTCCAGTCTTCCTCCGCAACTTACGTGTAAGTAATGTACTAATGTTATTCATGGTCATTACTGCATATGTTTCTGCTGGCAGAAGACAAAAGATTTCATTCTTTTAAATAGGCGAGGAGCAAACTGGATTGATGACGAGCAAGGGTTGGTTGCGCTTTTCAAGCAGTCGTTGATGAAGTATCATTCCTACCTGAGGCAAGCGCACTTTGATGGCAAGCCTCTGAACGAAATTTCTGTAAAGTCTCCGCTGCTACATTTATCCGACGGTGACTGGAATAATCTTGTTACACATTGGTCTCGGCTACAGCGTAAGGTACTGTCTATGATATCACATCACAATATGAACTACATTTCTGCATTTGCCTTAAGGTCTCACTTGTACGAAAACTGTTAGCAGAAGATCATCCGTTCTCAAGGGACCAGAGAATCTCGCAACTATACTGCACACTGCATAGCTCTTGTGAGTACCTCTTGCCCTGTATGACCATACTTACTTTCATAGTTGTTTGATTATGTAGCATCACTGCACATGTTAGCCTCGTAGTTGTCCATTTGGTGGACATTATAAGATCCGTATGGACTCTTACATAAATTTAGAATCAACCCAATGCTTTTGAAGAGGTTTAGCTGTGCAGTCCTCTTGTAAGGACTGAACGTGGTCTATCACTGTACTTACATTAACAGCTACTTCCAGGGATTGATAGTTGATTATGTAGCATCAATCTGCATCTTATCTTCATTATCCTCTATCCCTTCCAGTATTATCATATCTATAATTACTCTCTACAAAATGTAGAGTACAGGCAATACTTATGAAGAACATTTTGTGCTGAAATTCTTGAGTTATCCTTCCCTTGACATGGAGAAGGGCATTATAAAGCCGGTGTTAACTGTTAATGTAAGTCAGTCCTTCTAAAGCCTTTATCCTCAACTGATGTCTAATTTGCTCATACTCCCTATCGTTTACTGCTATTTAGTTTGCTGTTTCTACCAAAATGCATGTTCGTAAGAACCGTAAGTTCTAAGTTTTACTTGTAAAACCAAATTCCTTATTCATACCATGCACATTACTTAATACTCCCTATATGTATGCTTGTTTTTGTGGATCTATAATCCAGTGTGTGGTGAAGCAGCCCATGTTTGCACCTTGTCATCTACTGTTTTATCTTACTGATGTGGCTGATGATATGAACAACATGCCATGCACATTATCCAAAATAGATACAATGATTTTCTTTGCCCTTCATCTATGCTTGTTATGTTGACATGGTAATCCAGTAGTGTGGTGAAGCTCCCCGCATTATGAACAATGCCAAATTATGCTATTGATATTTTGAACTTACTCTTTATTTTCTAATTTGAAATTGGATAGAATTGACAGAACAGTTATCATCTTTGTTTATACACGTGCAAACCTGTCATCTCTCTGCTTTGTTTCAGGGTGATATGCCTGATGGCATGCACAAGTCTGCTGAAGGCTGTGAGACAAACCCAACATATATTGCAGCAAAGAAGGCAAAACATCTTGAAGATAGCGAGACAACCCCAAAGTCTTGTCTTGATGCAGTGTTCAAGTTACTTGAGACTAACAGCCAGACAAGCTCACAGAATTCATTGTCTGAATCAGTTCGATTTCTTCAGTCCCAAGTTCTAGCAGAAAGGCATTCTGCAAATCAACTTCGACTTGAAGTCCTATCTCTAAGAAAGATTGCGGAGAACACCAATGAGAACCTCGTCGCTAAACAGCTACACCTGGAAGCTATGACCGACATGCTAGGCCAGTCTCACAGCCTTGCTCAGCAGCTTGCGCAGCAGTTCCCCCGCAAGGCTAACATTTCTTGAACTGTCTTAGAAGTGGTCTCGGTTCAGTATTATTTTGTTACGCTGCAATGGTGCCCATTTTTTGTAATCTGCTTCTTCATTGCACTTTATGATCACTGGTGGCGAACTTTGATGCCCAGCGGATGTAATATACCTTAAATCCTTTATTGTATAGTGTAGGTTTATTCTTAGTTACTATGCCGTAATTTCTACTAGTTACTGCCATCATTCTCTATCTGAAAAAAATCAGATGTAGTCGACCGGACCGAAACATTCGACTCTAACGGGCCAGGTTTTTAGCGGGCCACAATTGGGCCGGCCTGCGTCTTTCTTGGGCTCGAATGATTGGGGCCTTCACACATTGCGCTAGGCCCAAACTTACACCGGCCTATAATTTAGTTGGGCCTTTTGTCGACCCAGCGCTTAGTTTGGCCCAGGTAGCGTTGGGCCATTAACAGGCTGAATATTGTACTGGCCTGTTACGGCCGAGATGAAACCACGGGCCTTTAGCAGGCCAAAATGCTTGTTGGGCCTCAATTTTCACTAGTCGTCGACGGGCCTTCAGCAGGCCGAAATGTAGACCGGGCCGTTTTGGGCCCAGTTAGCTCACGGGCCGTTACCAGGCCGAAACATATCTCGGGCCTTAGTTGGCCCACCGATATCATGGGCCTTTAAGAGGCCGAAAGCTTAGTACAGGCATCAACGGGCCGAATTACGCGACAGGCCTTTAATAGGCCCAAAGTCACATTGGGCTTAACTGTTGCCGCCTTTAGCACGGGCCGTTGGTGGGCCCGATGTCCCGTCGGACCATATATGGCCCATGGGCAGCACGGGCCATTCCCAGGCCGAAAGTCACACAGGGCTGAAATGGGCCCATGTCTACATCAGGCCTCTAACAGGCCGAAAGTCACTTGGCTGTAGTTGGGCCCAAATATTCGGCGAACAATTAACGGGCCAGATCTGGCTTTGGGCCGCAAATGGGCCCAAATATTGGGCGAATAATTAACGGGCCAGATCTGGCTTCGGGCCGTAAACGGGCCCAAATATTGGGCAAACAGTTAACGGGCCTGATCTGGCTTCGGGCCGTAAATGGGCCTTTATTAAGCAGGCCGTTATTGGGCTGGCCCACTAGTACCTTATTAAGTTCTACGGGCCTTTGACTGGGCCGGCCTTTTTAACCTATATGGGCCTCTGTTGGGCCCAGCCACGTGTCGATGTATCATAGGCATGTCTCCTCCAATGGACAGGCGACATCTGGCCCACTGACGAGCTGACAGCTGTTCCCTTCGGCCAATCAGAATTTTACACGTGGAAATTTCCCATTGGTCAGGGCTGTTAACGGGTTATCGGATCCAAAATCCGACCCGATAGCTTAACGGCGTTCCGTTACGGTGGATGCCACGTGTCGGTCACCCTTGACGAAAGCACTTCTGTGACGCATGATTTATCGTCATGGAAGTGGACACTTCCGTGATGATAATTTTGGTAATGTCATGGAACACTTCTACGACAGCCCAGGTATGACTATCTTGATTCTGTCATAAATTTGTCATGGATGTACATGCATGACAAAAAACACGACCTACCGTGACAAACACGTATCATCACGGAAGTGTTTTTTTTATAGTGATGGTCGGCGACGAGAGTCAGTTCATTGTCCATGATGGTGGTGCTTCTGCGCTTGGCGTCGGCTTCCGGGAAGCAGATCCGAGACCATGGAAGACAGTGCCGAGGAAGAGGCTCCGTGTACGACGATGACGGTGGACCGGCTCCAGTGCGGCGTATGAGGTCGTCGATGAGGCAGATGCGCTGCAGTGGACTAGTGCACCAATGTAGAAGGGGAGGAGCTCGAAGGTTGCGGTGCCGTGGAGAAGTCTATTTTGTGGTGGGGATAGGGATAGAAAATGGGGAGTATTTAGGTGTACTACTCTGGGTGCCGGGGTGGGGTTGGTTGGGTAGGGTGAACCTGAAGTTACGAAAACAACCCCCAACCAAGCGTCATCCGTAGGCCTGTTCGGAAGGCTATGATGGTAACTGCCCACTGCTCGAATCAGGGTCGCGGGAGATTTTCCCGCCGACCTCAAAATTTTGTGACACTGAACTCCCCGTGTGGCGTGCTGGGTGATTGGGCTAAGCAACTAGCGAGTAGTACTAGTAACTACTAGTACTCCCTCCGTTTTTATTAACTCTGCATATTAGGTTTGACCAAAGTCAAACTTCCTAAAGTTTGACCAAGATTATAGAAAAATATAAACATTTACCATAACAAATATGTATCATGTGAAAGTACATTCAATAATCAATCTAATGGTATTTATTTGTTATTGTATATGTTAATATTTTTTGTTATGAACTTTCTGAGAGTTTACAAAACTTGACTTTGACTAATGCTAATACGCGGACTTAAATAAAAATGGAGGGAGTACACATTTGTTTTTTAGTTTGTAGTGAATTAATCATTTGTTGTAATTGTGAAATAAATATATTAGGCTACTGACTTCGAATGTAATGGTCTATAAAATTCAATAGTTACAATCATTGTTGAATTCCAAGATGTATACAAGGTCTATAGTACTTCACAATGTGCTCAAACTCACATAATCCCTGTCAAATGAGAATCTAAATGCATTTCATAGTTATTACTTTATAGGATGCAATAAAACCAACCATAACTCTACATCATCCATTATAAAAGCAACATTTTCAACACATCCTATGTGTGAATGAAACGTGTAGGAGAGCTTGCGAAGGTGGAGCACATAGGGCGAGAAAGATTGTATGTATGTGGACAGAGAGTAGGAGAGAAACCTAACGAGACAGAGAGAGATAGAGAGAGAAAGAGAGAGGAAGAAGTTAGGTCTATGAGAAAGATGAAGACATGTAATATACGTGAGATGCTTGTGCATCCGGATTCTGTACATGTGGAACGAGAAGAGACAACATGTTTGATGAGAGAGCTGGAAAAAATATGGACAAGAGGGGAAGGATCTCATGGGTTGAGGGATTGATAATTTTGTGCGGGGGAGAAAGGGATTGGTAATTTTGTGCGGGAGAGAGGGTGGGGGAGGAGTCAGTCAGCCGTCATCATACAACGCATGCTGGGGTGTAGAGAAGCACAAGCGAGAGTGGTTGCCATATAACCTTGGATGGGGATGAATTGTGTGCTCGAGGGAGGGTATGTGTGTGTGCAGTGTGTGTGTGTGTATGTGTGTGTGTGTCAGATATTGAGACAAATCAAACCTATGGAGAGAAATGTGTGTGTATGTGACGGAAAGCTACATGCTAAATAGGTTTTTCACGAAGAGATTGTGTGTGGGAGATAGAGAGCGATGTGCGGGCCTTGAGGTGGGCAGGGGCCGGGTGAGGGTGTGAGGGACGGATGAATCGAGAGAGATGGTTATTGTGTTACGGATGCTCCTCTCTGTCCCTCTCTCTCTCTCACACACACACGCCCCCGCGCGCACACACACACACAAGTAAAATAGAAGACCGTTCTCTCATGTTTACACAACATATCGGCATCTATCTATGTCTCACTCATGCATGATCATTTGCACATTCACACCTTCTATGTCTCTATCACACACACACCATCTCCACATTGCCCATCCACCACAACACACATATGGACACATACACATGTTCTCTCTCAGTCACACACACAAAATCAGTATTAAAAAACCAGGGCACACCTAAAACGTCCAAATCCAAATTGTAGCATCAAGAACTTTTCCAGGAAAAAAAGTTGAGTAATATTCGGGGATTGTTTTCACACACACAAAAAGGTTCGGTGGATGTCCTTCGAGCGCGAAACGGTGACGCACCGTTCGATCGACCGCATGGCCGCGTTTCACGTGCTTGCACAGGATTCCGTATCATGGCTGTTGTAACTAATATAAGCGCTGCCTCAGTCTAATGTTTACGTGTACTAGTACGGTTTTCTTTTAAGTTTAACCAACCCTATATAAAACTAAACTAAGCTCACATACGTGCACGCATCAATATGCCGCCGCCGCCGTTGCGCATGCTGGCGCCCGCCTGCTCCGGCCAACAATTTCTTGCCCATCACCGTCTTCTCGCCGCCATCCCTGTGCCATGAAGCCGAAGGCTCGCCCGCTCACGTTGTCTACAGTCCCTCCTCACGATGCCGCCGTGCTGCCAAGCACGCAAGCAGCTGGTGGAGCCGCGTCTATGCATGCAGCATACGAAGAGGAGGACGAGCGCGTGCTCCAGCACGCCCGCGAGGAGGAACTAGCGTGTCATTGTCGTCTCCGCCCGCACGGAGGAGGCGCGCATGGTGGTTGTCGCGGCGAAAGCCGGCCACGCCCACGCCGAGCCAGCAAACCGGGTGCGGATGCGGAATCTACCATCGAGACCTTGAATGCCACGTGGATCCTGCAATCTGAAGGAGCAATTTGGTTCAGTCGACTCTTGAGAGCCGTTGGATGCAACATGGATGGCTAGAAGGGATTCTTCAACCTCCGAAATTGATGCACTGTTCATCTTCTCAGCCCGCCACATGCCTAACGCCTGCCGCCACCGCCCCGCCATCCCCTGAACCTCCTGCCACCGCCATGCTCCCCCAGCCCCGCCATCCGTTTAATCCCGAGCATGATCCATTTTTTCCGGCGAACTGCATTCCACACCCAATACTCGTAAGATAGATCATGGGCACCCTGCCACCCTAATATAGATACTGGGGTAGCTTCTCTGCCGTCTTCTTCCTTCTCCCTTTGCTCTGTCGAACGTCTTTCACAAATGACTGACCCAAATTATACTACTAGTACGAACGTATTAAGTACAGTAGGAACATGAAGGTACGAGCAGTAGTACCAACTACAAGAAGAACAGTAGTAAGACATAGTACTAGTACTACTGTACGTACTAAAGAGTTCAAATAACAAGAAAGAATGCAAAGTTCAAATAAGGAGAAAGAACAAAAACATAGTTCTGTTGGGTGCTCAGCAAACACACCCCTGAAATAAAACTAAGCAACTAGTCTACTTGACACTGCAGTAGAACCAGCATGAGCGACGACACTGCCACCTTACTCGGAGTCCGAGTCCAGGTCCTTGACTTCGTCCTCGTCCCTCTTCCTCTTACTCTTTGCCGACGCTTCTTTGCTTGAACCGGACACTGGGCTCTGCTTCTTCATCCAACCCTTGTAGATATTTAAACAAAGGTAGGCATCCATTGCTGCGTACAGGATGTGATCTTCATCTAATGTCTTCGACTCCCATGCATGATGAAACTCGTGGTGAGGTTTCTTCAGTTTAGCATACGAAGGATCAATCATGGCTGCTGCCAGGGTCAACATTGAAGGCTGAGAGGAGGACACCAGGCTTGCCTTCTGGAGATCGAAGGGCTGGCCTACAACGAGGCCTATCCGACTCAGGACATCCGTGTCGTTCCTAAAGTCTATAGTAACGAATTTCACTCTTTTGTCCTTGAGGAAGTTCTTAAAATCCTGGCACTCAACGTCGGCATGGCATATGTGGTAGACCAAGCACACGTTATGTACGCAAACCTGGATCACGACGAGCTTCTTCTTCTCTGCCTCCTTTAGAATATTCTTTCTTTCCAGGACTGTGGTGTACTCAACATCTAGCCCAATGACCCACTCATCCTTTGAACTATTGAACATGCGTAGGAAGCGAGCAAGGCATGCTTTCACCATCACGGATCCACGTGTGTAGATGACGATGAACTCATCGCCGATGATGGCACTAACCTGGTACTCAGGGGAGACCATGGAGATCTGGGAGGCCATGGATTTTGGAGGAGGGTTAGGAGAAGTTGAACTGGTGTAATGTCAAAGGATGGGACGACTGGGAGCGAATTACTGTAAGGTAGTAGTAGAAGATGGGGACGAGTAGGGCGTGCGAACAGCGTGGGGTTGTTGGCTTGCCCAGTGGATAAACGGCCGCAAGCCCCCAAAGAGTTCTCGAGTACTATGCGGGGCCCACTAGATGTCATGTCTACTAGACCCATATCGTAGGCCTGACGGTATAGCTTCTGCCCGTTCGCACGCCATGCCGGCGCGTGAATGTAACTTCACTTAATTCCATCAACCGTTGCGCCTCCCACGACCTTCGCCTCCCTCGTGCAGTCGCGCCCTTTGAGACTTCGACCAGCTATAAATGAGCAATTTTTGCCTACTCCGCATGCATGATACTCCCTCTGGCCCTTTTTACTTCCGTCAACCATTTGCAAAGTGTTTGACCAAATTTATACTAAAAATATCAATATCTACAGTTACAATGAGTATAAGAACTATGTTTTACAATGAGTATAAAAATTATTGGTTTGACATTGTGAATGTTTTTTTGACTGAATTGACAGTGTGAATGTTGATACATTTAGTTTGGTCAAAGTAGAGGTACATTGACTTCAGACAAAACTTAAATGCACAATGCAAACTAGTTCCTCCTTCCAGGTGTGTGCCATGTCCTATCTATTCATCACAACAAGGTTAGCTATTAGAGTACTACTACCTCCCTTCTAGTTTAAAGGGCTCGATTAAAAAATTCACCTACTCTTACCAAGATAGAGGCGGTGGAATAGGTTTTGTAGTCTGCAAAAGTACTCAACTAATGTTGTCGTTCTTCACAAAAAATGTGTTTACCAATGCATTATCGCATTGCATCAATGCATGAACACTAGTTACTCTAACCCCCCTCTCTTCTTTAATTCTTTGCCACATCAGCATGTTTGCTATTCCCGTGTGCATGATACCAGCTAAGATACCACCATTATGGCCAACCTTAATCATCGCATGCAATAATTTAGTGCACCTTGAAATATGAACATGTGTGGGGCGTGTATGTTTTTAATGACTTGATACTATACCTAGCCCGGCATGCAAAATTACTTATTATACACCGTTCCCCATACCTATAGGAGGCCCGTTCATCTCCAAATCTTTTCCTCTCCATGTGTGAAAACAATATGCCTGCTTGACCCTCCTTCTCCCTCCGGCGGTCCCACCACTCCTCCCTGTGTGGAAAAAATCTGCATGCATGACTCTCCTCCCCCCGCGCTTGTCCAATCCGTTGTGATTAGCAATAATTCCACCCCTTCCCTCCCCCATAATTCACTCCAACAAATATGCCCACGTAGCTATTACGTTAATCAAGCAACATATCTTACGGGACGCTGCTTCAGTTACTTAACTGCAGGTGCATTGGGTCACTGACATATGGGCCCAACAGGGGGTCTGGCCCACATGTTAGTGACGCAACTGGACCTGCAGTTAAGTCAGTGCAGCTCAGTCCATATCTTACGTAGGTGTGCCATTGCTCGCTATAAATACCACGCCTCCCACGGCATTTGGAAGAACGCTTACGTTCATCGCTATCCCTCCCCCTCCCTCCCCCGTCAACCACCATGGCATCGCCCCCCATGCCCTAGGCGCCCCTCGCTGCACCGCGCGGATGGTCACGCGTCGCTGTTCCGTTTCTCACTCGCAGTAGTCGAGGAGGACACGTCGGTGTTCCGCTCCTCACCGCGACGCGTTGAGGTGGACGCGTCGGCGTTCCCAATCTCGCCAGCACGCGCGTCGGAGGACGCGTCGGCTCCCCGCTATGAGGAGAACGCCACGCCGACTGCCGAGCCCCCCCCAGCCTTGAGGAGCTTTGGAAAGAAATGGATGTCACCTTGTGGGAGGCTTTGCCTCCGGCAGAGCACGCCAAAATAGAGGCAGAGAAGAAGGCCGTGGAAGAGAAGTGCGCCACGGGGCAAGCTGCCTGGCAGGCCTATGTCGCGTCTGAGAGAGTCAGGCAATTGGCTCTTTGGCAGAAGGCTCGTGCGAGGGCCATGAGGGTGGCAGAGGACGCCCGTACCAAAGCCCTGAGTGCAGTCGGGCCCAAGTGCCTCATCTACGCTTGGCGGTACATGGACCGGGTGCATGCTTCCAGCAAGGAGGAGTACCTGTTGGAGCCGGATCACCACACCGGTGAGATCGCGCTCGCCCACCGGCAAGCAGCCAATCAGCACCTCGCGAGTTGCGAGGCTGAGGAAGAGGCGTTGTGTCGACGCGCTGGGAAACGGCCGCGCACCAGGGTACTCGTGGCGCGCCGCAAGCGCTCCTGTGAGCGCCGTGGCTTTTAGTAGGAGTATAATTTAGTTTCGTAAGGCGATCTCATTAGTTTTGGGATGCAAATGATAAATCCCGAACGTTCATGAATTCTTTGCGTCCTTAATTAAGTATGTAAAAGGGAAAGTTTGGAAACCTTGTGTATCCGTACGCATTTTGTAAGTACGTGCATATAGCACAAACTTTACTATATACTATCGCACTACATATCTCTCTCTATATATGCTTGCAGACTGTGCTACTCCCTCCGTCCAGGTGAATAAGTCATCTTTGGTTGTGCACCGTGACCAAGAAGGAGGTAAGACTTATACACCAAACGAAGGGAGTACTACTATTAGTTATGTACGTGCAAATGCACGTTTTAACATTATAATGCGGATTTTCTAAAAGTAGAAAAACAACACTAGTCAAGCTTGTGAAACGATTCAATGCAAAACAAATGCAAAAATGCTCGTTTGATTGTTTACTTTTAGCTTCCATCTCTGTGGTTATTTCTCTGTCGTACTTTGTACGGAGTATCTCACTGGTCGAAAAGTCATGCAAATTCCCAAACCGCTTCCTACACCCTGTATCGATTTTTTTGCCTAACAAGTTGTGTCGTGCAATTGGAATTCCAACTTGAGTACTACTACTAGTAGGAGTACTAGGGGCCAGTTCTTTTAGGCTTCTAGATTAGTAATCCCATAACTACTACCTCCGTCCTGGTTTATTGGTCCCCATTGTAATCTGTGTCAAATTTTGATCATAAATTTTACTAATGAAATGTTTGTGCATGTCACATGCACTAACATTTTATCAGTTAAATCTTTGGTCAAAATTTAGCACAAATTACAATGGTGATGAATAAACCAGGACAGTGGTACTAGTAGTAGTTTAGAAGCCCAAATAAATGAATGAGGAACCTTAATGTTACTCTCCACTGTGACTAGTCTTATGGGAAAAGCTAGGGAAGAGACGGCTTATTTTTTAAGCAGCCAAAATAACTGGCCCTAGGAGTAGTAGCGCCCTAGGAGTAGTAGCTAGGGATACTAGGAGTAGTAGCTAGGGATCGAGTGTGCGATATGAACCGGAGAAAGTAAATGCAGAGAGATGAAATGCAAAAAAAGGAGGGATGTGATGGTTGCCTGTCCGTTTATTTTACCAGGCCACTTATTACTGGGTGTGGTTGGGTTTTGTGATATGACAGCTTTACTGCCGCGCCATGAGCGGGGTGAGACTCCCGTGCAGCGCCGCCCTCTACACTAGTACTACATCGGTCGTGGTTTATTAGTCCCCCATTGAACTTGACTGAAGATTTAACTGACAAAATGTTAGTGCATGTCAACAAAAACTATATCGTTGGATTCATATTTGAACATGGTTTTCAATGATATAATTTTAGGTGACATGCATCAGCATTTATAATTCTATATATAATGTTAGTTCAATTTTTGATCGTACTAATCTATAGTAAGGTGCCCGTGCGTTGCACGGAAGAGTGAAATGCATTGATCTGTGAGTTGTTTATTTTGACAAAGGATGTGGGGGTCATCTCATGTGTAACGGGTATCGATAGGTTTCTTCGGATATTATTTCATCTCTAGAGCTCACAAACATCCGGGTGAAATAGATTAAAAAGTATCTTTTGCAAACAAAAGCATTCAACTATTCAACCTGCATCCAAAACTTGTGAAGAAATAAAACTTATTGTGCTTGCAAGAAATGATCTTTAAGAATTAGTTTTTGAGTATCGATTGTTATACATGTTGGCTACAGATGACATGTCACTTTCTTTTAGTCAACAGTTGGCTATACTATTAAGTATTAACCATGCCTTTATACACCTAGACGGAGGGATTAAATCAGGATGACTTGGAAGGGGGCATAGGAGATGTAAGAAATGGTTCATCGTAAGTCTTTCACCACTGTAGTAAAAATTCATACATGGAAGATTCTAGACTAAACCATAAATGGATACACTTTTATTCATGCGCGATACTCCAATAGAGCAAGATCATGCATGGAAGTCTCCACATGCTTAGAAAGTGGATTACATTGAGCGAAGACTAATGATCAACATTTAACTTGGTAATGCATATGTCCAGGTGAACCTCCTTGGAGTCCCCATGCACCACGTTGGGGGGGGATCTTACCATGCCTCTTCCATGTCCACGTCGGCGGGAAGGTCCCAGCTCGGCATAGTCCTAGTCAGCTTCATGTAGCCAGTGTCTCCGCCCACGTACCTCTGAGGGGTAGTAACAATGAGCACGCACGCATACATCATCCTCGTGTCAGTGTTAGCATCAGCGGCGTCGCCCCTGATTTACACTATAGAGATGGGGCGGTGGCCTGCGCGGGCCTCGCCGGTGCCCACGATCAAGAGGAAGATGCTGTCGTCCTCTTCCGAGACTAGCAGGCGGCAGTGATCCTCCAGCGACTCCAGCACGGTGAATGGGTAGCACGTCTCATACTTGATGTTCTCCGCCAAAGGCCAGTAGTGATCGCCGCACGCCTGCGTGAGGTGACGCATGATGTCCGCCAGCGAGCCCCAAAATGGCATCGGGCACTCATAGTAGTAGACGAGGGGCTCCTTGGAGGCATTGACCAAGCCGTCCATGAAACGGGAGTGGCTGTAGGAGATGTTGCGCCAGTTGAATATATGAGCAAGTTACTACGAGATTTAGTCCGAATAAGCACAAAATAAGTCATGACGGCTTTAATAGAGATTAAACTAATCACGTGGACTAGCATAGTAGATGAACAGATAGAACCTAGGAAACAGACTAGAAACATCAATTCTACCATGATTTCGAACAGGAAGGACAGAAACACATACGGTGCAATGGGAGCAGCACCGTTGGCATTGAGGTTGTCGCCCATGTCGTTGAGGAAGAGGTTGCCGAGGTAGGGGATTAAGTCGTCGTCGGTGAAGTCGTCCCTGCTAGCAGTTGCGAGAGTACGCTCCCCAAATTTCAACAGCGGCCGCCGAATGGAGCGCAGGAGGGGGTGGCTGTAGGGGACGTTGCGGCCACCGAATGGAGTGCAGGAGTAGCACACGAAGCAGTAGATGGTGCTCCTCCCTAAGTCTCTATCTCTACTATTATCTCTATCTCTACTAATCTTCTTTGTTTTTATAAAAAATCGAATAGTACTACGCCGTCCGCTGCACACCCGGCTGAACACGCCTCCTCGCCTCCATCAAACACCTCCGTTAAACCCACATGCAAACCGAGAAACCTACTCCGGCCCGCAGGAGGAGATTTGCCGGTTGCTGTTGGATAATAATAGAGTCACGTCTAATCAATTTGAGTTAATTGCGTGTATGATTCTCCCTCTATAAAAAGTTAATTGCATATCCTTAATCTTGTATTCTAAGTACTCTGTGGGTTCCACTGTCAGTGCAGTGTACATGACTTGCAGGCTGGCTACAGATTTGTAGAGAAAGTTAAAAAGAAACAAATCCATCCTTAATCTTGTATTCTAAGTACTCTGTGGGTTCCACTGCCAGCACAGTGTACATGACTTGTAGGCTAGCTACAGATTCGTACAGAAAGTTAAAAAGAAACAAATCCATCCTTAATCTTGTATTCTAAGTACTCTGTGGGTTCCACTGCCAGTACAGTAGCGAAAGAAGTATATACTAAAAAATATATAAAAGCTAAAATTTAGAACAGAATTCGAACTCAGGTCATCGCGCTGCAAGCATCCAGCCCGAACCAGTACACCAGGTGTTCATTGTGGATGATGCAAGAGATAAACCTTTATAACAATGAGCCCGTCCGTTGCAACGGATCCAAAGTAGAATAATACATATTCACAAATTTGAAAGAAAACAATTTAGTTTTGATATACATATCACTAAAAATATCTTATGTTTCACTCCAAATATATTCTTTTGGCTATTTTGATGAAGTAAGGGAGGAATGTGGTTGCTTTCAATAAACTAAGGGGTTTTGTGTAAACTGGAGCAGAGAAGTGGGAATTGTTGCAAAAGGCCACAACTTACATCACAACCGTTAGATGCAGATCTAATGGTCAGAAATGGCGGATGGCAGACACACCATCATCACAAACTGAGTCTTTTATAGGAGTAGGAGTAGAGAAAAAACCGAGTTGGTGATGATGGTGTGCCTGCCATCCTATAATATAGACTGTCTGATCTATATCTGACGGATAGAAAGCAAACTATGACAATTTACAAAAGATACCCGCACCTCTCTCCACATTTACAGATACTTGCCTCGTTCATTCTTATCACCCACAACCTCATTGCCGAGCAATTAAGAAAGGAAGTCTCTGGAACAATCTAGCATGGTGGCCGCTGCCGGCACTGTCCATCCCCATGCCTCCGCCTAGTCCGACCACCAGTCACCACCACACCCCACTCCTCCTCACCTTATCTATCATCTTCTCGAGATATCATTTTTCTGATGAAATGGTCGAGATACCATTTTTTGATAAAATTCTCGAGATATCATTAGTTTTTACACATGGGATTACTCCTGCATGGGTCAATCACAACAGGTGTTTTGTAAAAAATGCATCTTGATGTTCTGTGCAATGCACGGGGATCTTGCTAATTTTTTGGCATATAATTCCAAACACCACGTAGACACGGTCTTTGACCATTTTACAACTATGTTAGTATCATTGTTAGTGGTCAGCCGGTGAAACTTATAGCCCCGTGTGTTTTAACCTTTTTTTAGTAATGATATCTGGCAATTGTTCGCCACGAGCTCAATCCTGGCGAACCCCATGTAACTGTTAGATTTCCATCCGACGGTGGCCTGTTTTTAAGGCATAGTATTTGACAAAACCGCCACCCTTACACACGTACTGTAAGTGCGTCGCTAGCATTTGCAACTGCCACGTCTCCCAGCGAACGTTTGTTGGGGATTGGAGTTAGCACCGATGGTGGTTCATAGTCGTTCCACGCTCGGGAATTGAAGTTTGTAACTATTTTAGATTAGAATATACTACTCCTCCGGTGCTAGTAGTAGAGCAGAGTCCGACTCCACTATGATACGTCTCCAACGTATCTATAATTTTTGATTGCTCCATGCTATATTATCTACTGTTTTGGACTATATTGGGCTTTATTTTCCACTTTTATATTGTTTTTGGGACTAACCTATTAACCGTAGGCCCAGCCCAGAATTGTTGTTTTTTGCCTATTTCAGTGTTTCGAAAAAACGGAATATCAAACGGAGTCCAAACGGAATAAAACCTTCGGGAACGTGATTTTCTCACCGAACGTGATCCAGGAGACTTGGACCCTCGTCCAAGGAACAACAGAGGCGGTCACGAGGGAGGGGGCCGCGCCCTCCCCCCCAGGTGCGCTCCCTGCCTCGTGGGCCACCTGTTGCTCCACCGACGTACTTCCTCCTCCTATATATACCTACGTACCCCCGATAGATCAGATACGGAGCCAAAAACCTAATTCCACCGCCACAACTTTCTGTATCCACGAGATCCCATCTTGGGGCCTGTTTCGGAGCTCCGCCGGAAGGGGATTCCACCACGGAGGGCTTCTACATCATCACCATTGCCCCTCCGATGAAGTGTGAGTAGTTTACTTCAGACCTTCAGGTCCATAGCTAGTAGCTAGATGGCTTCTTCTCTCTTTTTGGATCTCAATACAATGTTCTCTCCCTCTCTCCTGGAGATCTATTCGATGTAATCTTCTTTTTGCGGTGTGTTTGTTGAGACCTATGAATTGTGGGTTTATGATCAAGATTATCTATGAGCAGTATTTGAATCTTCTCTGAATTCTTTTATGTATGATTGAGTTATCTTTGCAAGTCTCTTCGAATTATCCGTTTGGTTTGTCCAACTAGATTGGTAGTTCTTGCAATGGGAGAAGTGTTTAGCTTTGGGTTAAATCTTGCGGTGTCCATACCCAGTGACAGAAAGGGTTGCAAGGCACGTATTGTATTGTTGCCATCGAGGATAACAAGATGGGGTATTTATCATATTGCGTGAATTTATTCCTCTACATCATGTCATCTTGCTTAAGGCGTTACTCTATTTTTATTAACTTAATACTCTAGATGCATGCTGGACAGCGGTCGATGAGTGGAGTAATAGTAGTAGATGCAGGCAGGAGTCGGTCTACTTGTCTCGGACGTGATGCCTATATACATGATCATACCTAGATACTCTCATAACTATGCTCAATTCTGTCAATTGCTCAACAGTAATTTGTTCACCCGCCGTAAAATACTTATGCTCTTGAGAGAAGCCACTAGTGAAACCTATGGCCCCCGGGTCTATTCTCATCATATTAATCTTTATACGCTTTTAATATTGCTTTGCGTTTTACTTTGCTTTTATTTTACTTTGCATCTTTATACAAAAATATTATTTATTATCTCTATCAGATCTCACTCTCGTGAGTGACCGTGAAGGGCTTGACAACCCCTATTCGCGTTGGTTGCGAGGAGCTATTTGTTTTGTGTAGGTACGAGGGACTTGCGCGTGGCCTCCTACAGGATTGATACCTTGGTTCTCAAAAACTGAGGGAAATACTTACGCTACTCTGCTGCATCATCCCTTCCTCTTCGGGGAAAACCAACGCAAGCTCAAGACATAGGAAGAAGGATTTTTGGCGCCGTTGTCGGGGAGGGCGCGCATAAGTCAACATACCAAGTACCCATCACAATCCCTTATCTCTCGTATTACATTATTTGCCATTTGCCTCTCTTTCCCAATCTCCTCCTCTCTTTTCGTTTGCCTTTTTTCTGTTTGCTTGTGTGTCGGATTGCTTGTTGCCATGGCACAAGATAATAGCAAATTGTGTGACTTCACCAATACCAACAATAATGATTTCCTTAGCACTCCGATTGCTCCTCTTGCCAATGCTGAATCTTGTGAAATCAATGCTGCTTTATTGAATCTCGTTATGAAATATCAATTCGCCGGCCTTCCTAGTGAAGATGCCGCTACTCATTTAAATAGCTTCGTGGATTTATGTGATATGCAAAAGAAGAAAGATGTTGACAATGATGTTGTTAAATTGAAGCTATTTCCTTTTTCGCTTAGAGATCGTGCTAAAGCTTGGTTTTCGTCTTTGCCTAAAAATTTATTGATTCTTGGAACAAGTGCAAAGATGCTTTTATCTCTAAGTATTTTCCTCCCGCTAAGATCATCACTCTTAAGAACAATATTATGAATTTTAAACAACTTGATCATGAGCATGTTGCCCAAGCTTGGGAAAGAATGAAATTAATGATTCGCAATTGCCCTACTCATGGTTTGAACTTATGGATGATTATACAAAAATTTTATGCCGGTTTGAACTTCGCTTCTAGAAATCTCTTAGATTCGGCCGCGGGAGGCACTTTTATGGAAATCACATTAGGAGATGCTACAAAACTTCTTGATAATATTATGATTAATTATTCTCAATGGCACACTGAAAGATCTACTAGTAAAAAAGTGCGTGCGATAGAAGAAATTAATGTTTTGAGTGGAAAGATGGATGAACTTATGAAATTATTTACTACTAAGAGTGCTTCTTCTGATCCTAATGATATGCCTTTGTCCACTTTGATTGAGAATAATAATGAATCTATGGATGTGAATTTTGTTGGTAGGAATAATTTTGGTAACAACGCGTATAGAGGGAATTTCAATCCTAGGCCTTATCCTAGTAATCCTTCTAATAATTATGGAAATTCCTACAACAACTCTTATGGAAATTTTAATAAGATGCCCTTTGAATTTGAGACTAGTGTTAAAGAGTTTATGAATTCACAGAAGAATTTTAATGCTTTGCTTGGGGAGAAATTACTTAAAGTTGATGAATTGGCTAGGAACGTTGATAGAATTTCTCTTGATGTTGATTCTTTAAAGCTTAGATCTATTCCTCCTAATCATGATATCAATGAGTCTCTCAAAGCCATGAGAATTTCCATTGATGAGTGCAAGGAAAGAACCGCTAGGATGCGTGCTATGAAAGAGGCCTTTATTAAAGCGTGTTCTTCCAATTCCCATGAAAATCAAGATGAAGATCTAAAACTTATTGATGCGTCTCCCATTAAATCCTTGTTTTGCAATATGAATCTTGGTAATGATGAGAGTTAACATGAGTTACCTTTGCCTAGAAGGCGTTTTAAAAATTCGGAGTTTATAGATCTTGATGCTAAAATTGGTAAAAGTGAGATTGAAGAAACTGAAACTCTAGATAATAAATTTACTATTGCGGATTTCAAGGAATTTGATTATGATAATTTCTCTTTAGAAAGTTGTATTTCCTTGTTGCAATCCGTTGTTAATTATCCTCATGCTTATAGTCAAAATAAAGCCTTTACCAAACATATCGTTGATGCCTTGATGCAATCTTATGATGAAAAACTTAATTTGGAAGTTTCTATACCTAGAAAACTTTATGATGAGTGGGAACCTACTATAAAGATTAGAATTAAATATTTTGAGTGTTTTGCTTTGTGTGATTTGGGTGCTAGTGTTTCCACGATTCCAAAAACTTTATGTGATATTCTATATTTCCATGATCTTGATGATTGCTCTTTAAATTTGCACCTTGCGGATTCCACCATTAAAGAACCAATAGGAAGGATCAATGATGTTCTCATTGTTGCAAATAGAAATTTGGTGCCCGTAGATTTTATCGTTCTTGACATAGATTGCAATCTTTCATGTCCTATTATTCTTGGTAGACCTTTCCTTAGAACGATTGGTGCGATTATTGATATGAAGGAAGGGAATATTAGATTCCAATTTCCATTAAGGAAAGGCATGGAACACTTTCCAAGAAAGAAAGTAAAATTACCTTATGAATCTATTATGAGAGCGACTTATGGATTGCCTACCAAAGATGGCAATACCTAGATCTATCCTTGCTTTTATGCCTAGCTAGGGGCGTTAAACGATAGCGCTTTTTGGGAGGCAACACAATTTTCTTTGTGTTTTTTGTTTTTGTTTCTGATTAGTAATAAATTTATCATCTACCTTATTTTTAGATGTGTTTTTATCTTTTAATTAGTGTTTGTGCCAAGTTAAACCTATAGGATCTTCTTGGATGATAGTTATTTGATCTTGCTGTAATTTCCAGAAACTTGCTGTTCACGAAAACAATTGTTAAAAATCACCAGAACGTGATAAAATAGTAATTCCAATTGATGCTGATCAATAGACAAATTGCCTAGGTCGTCCTATTTTGGCTGAATTTTTGGAGTTCCAGAAGTTTGCGTTAGTTACAGATTACTACAGACTGTTCTGTTTTTGACAGATTCTGTTTTCGTTTGTTGTTTGCTTATTTTGATGAATCTATGGCTAGTAAACTAGTTTATAATCCATAGAGAAGTTGGAATACAGTAGGTTTAACACCAATATAAATAAATAATGAGTTCATTACAGTACCTTGAAGTGGTCTTTTGTTTTCTTTCGCTAACGGAGCTCATGAGATTTTGGTTGAGTTTTGTGTTGTGAAGTTTTCAAGTTTTGGGTGAAATTCTTTTGATGGATTATGGAACAAGGAGTGGCAAGAGCCTAAGCTTGGGGATGCCCATGGCACCCCCAAGATAATCCAAGGACACCAAAAATTCAAAGCTTGGGGATGCCCCGAAAGACATCCCCTCTTTTCGTCCACTTCCATCGGTAACTTTACTTGGAGCTATATTTTTATTCACCACATGATATGTGTTTTGCTTGGAGCGTCTTGTATTATTTGAGTCTTTGCTTTTTAATTTACCACAATCATCCTTGCTGTACACACCTTTTGAGAGAGCCATACATGAATTGAGCTTGATATCTTTTGAGCTTGATAGTTTTGCTCTATGTGCTTCACTTATATCTTTAGAGTCATGTAGTTTTGCTCTATGTGCTTCACTTATATCTTTTAGAGCACGGTGGTGGATTTGTTTTAAAGAAACCTTTGATCTCTCATGCTTCACTTAGATTATTTTGAGAGTCTTAAATAGCATGGTAATTTGCTAAAAATAATAATATGCTTGGTATTCAAGATTTGCAAAACTTTTGAGTGCGTTGAATGCTAAGAAAAGTTTGATGCTTGATAATTGTTTTGAGATATGGAGGTAGTAATATTAGGTCATGCTAGTTGAGTAGTTGTGAAATTGAGAGATACTTGTGTTGAAGTTTGTGATTCCCGTCGCATGCACGTATGGTGAACTGTTATGTGATGAAGTCGGAGCATGATTTATTTATTGATTGTCTTCCTTATGAGTGGCGGTCGGGGATGAGCGATGGTCTTTTCCTGCCAACCTATCCCCCTAGGAGCATGCGCGTAATAATTTTCTTTGATAATTTGTAGATTTTTGCAATATGTATATGAGTTCTTTATGACTAATGTTGAGTCCATGGATTATACGCACTTTTCTCACCCTTCCACCATCGCTAGCCTCTCTAATACCGTGCACTTTTCGCCGGTATCATACACCCACCATATACCTTCCTAAAAACAGCCACCATACCTACCTATTATGGCATTTCCATAGCCATTCCGAGATATATTGCCATGCAACTTTCCACCGTTCCATTTATTATGACACGCTCCATCATTGTCATATTGCTTAGCATGATCATGTAGTTGACATCGTATTTGTGGCAAAGCCACCGTTCATAATTCTTTCATACATGTCGCTCATGAATCATTGCATATCCCGGTACACCGCCGGAGGCATACACATAGAGTCATATTTTGTTCTAAGTATTGAGTTGTAATTGTTGAGTTGTAAGTAAATAAAAGTGTGATGATCATCATTATTAGAGCATTGTCCCAGTGAGGAAAGGATGATGGAGACTATGATTCCCCCACAAGTCGGGATGAGACTCCAGACGAAAAATAAAAAAATAAAAAAAAGAGGCCATAAAAAAGAGAAAAGGCCCAAATAAAAATAAAAAATAAAAAAATGAGAGAAAAAGAGAGAAGGGACAATGTTACTATCCTTTTACCACACTTGTGCTTCAAATTAGCACCATGATCTTCATGATAGAGAGTCTCTCATTTTGTCACTTTCATATACTAGTGGGAATTTTTCATTATAGAACTTGGCTTGTATATTCCAATGATGGGCTTCGTCAAAATTGCCCTAGGTCTTCGTGAGCAAGCGAGTTGGATGCACACCCACTTAGTTTCTTTTGTTTAGCTTTCATATGCTTATAGCTCTAGTGCATCCGTTACATGCCAATCCCTACTCACTCACATTGATATCTCTTAATGGGCATCTCCATAGCCTGTTGATACGCCTAGTTGATGTGAGACTATCTTCCCTCTTTTTGTCTTCTCCACAACCACCGTTCTATTCCACATATAGTGCTATATCCATGGCTCATGCTCATGTATTGCGTGAAGATTGAAAAAGTTTTGAAAATGTTAAAGTATGAAACAGTTGCTTGGCTTGTCATCGGGGTTGTGCATGATTTAAATGCTTTGTGTGGGAAAGATGGAGCATAGCCAGACTATATGATTTTGTAGGGAAAAACTTTCTTTGGCTATGTTATTTTGAGAAGACATAATTACTTAGTTAGTATGCTTGAAGTATTATTATTTTTATGTCAATATGAAATTTTGTCTTGAATCTTTCGGATCTGAATATTCATACCACAATTAAGAAGAATTACATTATGCCAAGTAGCACTCCGCATCAAAAATTCTTTTTTATCATTTACCTACTCGAGGACGAGAAGGAATCAAGCTTGGGGATGCTTGATACGTCTCCAACGTATCTATAATTTTTGATTGCTCCATGCTATATTATCTACTGTTTTGGACTATATTGGGCTTTATTTTCCACTTTTATATTGTTTTTGGGACTAACCTATTAACCGGAGGCCCAGCCCAGAATTGCTGTTTTTTGCCTATTTCAGTGTTTTGAAGAAACGAAATATCAAACGAAGTCCAAACGGAATAAAACCTTCGGGAACGTGATTTTCTCACCGAACGTGATCTAGGAGACTTGGACCCTTGTCCAAGGAACAACAGAGGCGGTCACGAGGGTGGGGGCGCGCCCTCCCCCCCCAGGCGCGCCCCCTTGCCTCGTGGGCCCCTTGTTGCTCCACCGACGTACTTCCTACTCCTATATATACCTACGTACCCCCGATAGATCAGATATGGAGCCAAAAACCTAATTCCACCGCCGCAACTTTATGTATCCACGAGATCCCATCTTGGGGCCTGTTCCGGAACCCCGCCGGAAGGGGATTCCACCACGGAGGGCTTCTACATCATCACCATTGCCCTCGGATGAAGTGTGAGTAGTTTACTTCAGACCTTCGGGTCCATAGCTAGTAGCTAGATGGCTTCTTCTCTTTTTTTGGATCTCAATACAATGTTCTCCCCCTCTCTCGTGGAGATCTATTCGATGTAATCTTCTTTTTGCGGTGTGTTTGTTGAGACCGATGAATTGTGGGTTTATGATCAAGATTATCTATGAGCAATATTTGAATCTTCTCTGAATTCTTTTATGTATGATTGAGTTATCTTTGCAAGTCTCTTCGAATTATCCGTTTGGTTTGGCCGACTAGATTGGTAGTTCTTGCAATGGGAGAAGTGTTTAGCTTTGGGTTCAATCTTGTAGTGTCCTTACCCCGATGACAGAAAGTGTTGCAAGGCACGTATTGTATTGTTGCCATCGAGTATAACAAGATGGGGTATTTATCATATTGCATGAATTTATTCCTCTACATCATGTCATCTTGCTTAAGGCATTACTCTGTTTTTATTAACTTAATACTCTAGATGCATGCTGGACAGCAGTCGATGAATGGAGTAATAGTAGTAGATGCAGGCAGGAGTCGGTCTACTTGTCTCGGAGATGATGCCTATATACATGATCATACCTAGATACTCTCATAACTATGCTCAATTCTGTCAATTGCTCAACAGTAATTTGTTCACCCGCCGTAAAATACTTATGCTCTTGAGAGAAGCCACTAGTGAAACCTATGGCCCCCGGGTCTATTCTCATCATATTAGTCTTTATACGCTTTTAATATTGCTTTCCTTTTTTACTTTGCTTTTATTTTACTTTGCATGTTTATACCAAAAATATTATTTATTATGTCTATCAGATCTCACTCTCGTAAGTGACCGTGAAGGGCTTGACAACCCCTATTCGCGTTGGTTGCGAGGAGCTATTTGTTTTGTGTAGGTACGAGGGACTTGCGCGTGGCCTCCTACTGGATTGATACCTTGGTTCTCAAAAACTGAGGGAAATACTTAGGCTACTCTGCTGCATCATCCCTTCCTCTTCGGGGAAAACCAACGCAAGCTCAAGACGTAGCACACTACTACTCTACTCAAGCAAGTTAGGGCATAATAGTAGGTACTGTAGGGCGTACCAGTACTGTGATCACTCAAGCAAGTTGTTTGGCATCGATATGACCCTACGCTGCTGGTATGTGTCTCATAAGTCAAGCGGCGTGTGTCGGATTTTGGGTTCCAGCAACCCTTGAGAGGTTCGAACTCTGGGGTGCATGCGGAGATTTCAACTTGCCTAGCCTGCCTACTCGCGATCTCCCTAGCTTAGCGTGTCAAGCTCACAGAGACACAAAGACGCGGAGATTTATACTGGTTTGGGCCACCGTTGTGGTGTAATACCCTAATCCCGTGTGGTGTGGTGGATTGCCTCGAGGGCCTATGGATGAACTAGTACAAAGGATGAACAAACCTCAGGAGGTGAGGTGTTCTTGAGCTGGTGTGGTGCTCTGGTCGGAATGGATCTCTCTCCTCCCACTATGGTGGTGGCTAAGTCCTATATATAGTAGCCTTGGTCCTCTTCCCAAATATGAGCGGGAAGGGATTCCACAACGGCGGGATTTGAAAGGGGACAAGTAGTACAGTCTATCCTGACAAAAGTAGTCTTCGCCTGCAAAAAGCCTCTGGTCGTGACACTGCGGTGGGCTCGGTGATGACCTCCGTCCTTCCGTCCTGGCGGTCTTAGTCTTGTTGCACTAGAATGGAAACCTTTGGCTGATTCCTCGGGACTCCGCGCATGTGGCTTGCCTCCCTTGCACCAGAGAGGAAACCTGCGCTCTTCGCCCGCCTGGAGCCCTCCTGAGGAGGCCAACTCCTTTGGGGGTTTTGGTGTCATCCGCCTCGCGAGGCTTGGCCCCTCGCGAGGGTCTTGTGGTGTTGATGTCGAATCTGGGCCGTACCAGGCCGTCGATGGAGCCACGTGGTGGGCCGTAGGCAGGCAGGACTGGATACCCCCAAGTCCCGGACGCCGACAGTAGCCCCCGGGTCCAAGGCGCGCTCGGACTTGGCTTCCAGGCGAAGCCAAAGGGCAAGGATGGAGCGCTGCGTGCCCTAACCGCCTGCGGCCTTGATGACGCGTGGCGATTGATTGGACGTGGGCGACTCCGTTTCCCCACGCTGCCTCGGCAACTGCTCGACTTGACTAGTCGACGCGGCATGCAGATGGTCATGATGGCGCGAAGCCGTGGAGGCTGGCGGTTGGCCTCCCTTAGCTATAAATGTGAGGGAGGGGCAGAGCCCCCTGTCCATCTTTCCTTCGCCTTGCTCCCACCTGCTTCTTTCCTCTCCGTCTTGCTCCCATGGCGTCGCCAAAGAGGTTCTTAGTGGCCGAGAAAGGGAAGGCCCCCAAGGAGGGGCCAGCCTCTCCTCCTCCCAATAAGGGTCGTGGCCGTCCCCGCAAGCACCCTGCGGTCCCTCTGGCAGCATCCAGGGGGCGCGGGCGCGCACCCCCCAAAGGCAGCATTGCGCCGGGCTCCCGCGATGGCACCTCTTCCCGCGGCGGGGGCTACCAGCCCCGGAGCAGCCCCCATGACGAAGGGAGGCGCGCTGCGATCATGCGCCCGCCTCGGCTGCGCTTTTCTTCGCTGGAGGTGCTTCCCGAGTTTGTGGTATGGACGGAGAGCCCGGGTGGCACCTCGCTACGGCTCCCTCGCTTCTTCTCCGGTGAGCTTCCTTCTTCGGGTCTTGCTGCCCTCTGGCTGCAGGCTGATGGGTGCTGCAGCAGAGCCTCATGGGTCAGCACCGAGGTTTCCGCCTCTGGCAGCATGGTGCTGGCCCGTGGCTGGCAGACTTTCGCCCGCGCGCGTGGCCTAGGTGGAAGGTGCAGTCTCCACTTCAAGTAGGACGGCCTGGCGACCCTCTACGTGAGGGTGTTTAGGGGGGATGGCCACCGCGTGGGGTGCTGCCCGGAGGACAGCAGCGACGATGACGGTGGCGACAGCGAACTTGGCCGTGCGACGCGCGCTCCTCCTCTCGTGGAGGCAGCTCCTCCTCGGACGAGAGCTCGAGCAGCGGTGGCTACGACTGGCCTCCACGTCATCGTGCTCGTATCGAGGACGCCGGTGGCTCATCCCGTCGCGGCGCTCCAGTGAAGCCGGAGAGGAGCCCAGCCTAAAGCTGGTGGCCGGCGAACTTGGACTCAAGGCCGATGGCCCCAGATCTCCTGCAGGAGAACTGGTGGAGCACCGGGCTACCTTGAGGCGCTACTTGAGGATGCAGCGCTGGTGCCAAGCCTGCACGCCTTCGGGCCCTCTTTGTTTAGCTTTCCCTTTCTCCTGCAAATCGAAAAAAGAAGAATGTACCCTACGAGGGCGTGTAATGAACTGCTGATGTTATGCCTTTTTATGTTATGATTGCTGTCCTTGATGCTGTGTTGCGGTGTTTGTAATTTGAGCGGGTCAAGGTAGGAAGGCTTAGCTTGATACGTGAAGTCATCCTCCGCCTCATGAGAACCTATCCTTATGTACTTGACAGGCCCCCAGGGCGTACACCCTATGCCCTCAAGAGATACACCTTGTACCCTCAAGAGCCGCGGCAGGGCAGAGCTGTCCCTTGTAGGAAGATAAAATTTGTCGAGCGACTTGCTCCCCCTTACGTGTGCCCCTGCCATAGGTTAAGGGCCTGATGCACCACGTCGCGCTGCCCGGGGGACACATACATGAGGGATGCTGGCGCCAGGGGACTCGATCGAGGGCTCCTCACGAGGATAAAGCAGAAATAGCGGGGTTCGGTGCGGTGCGTGCGCGCAAAGGCAGGCCCTGGGCGCACACACCTACCTAGCCCCATGCACGGGGTGCGCGAGGAGAACTGGCGGGTGACTGCCACCTCCCTCACGTCCTTAGACCAAAGCAGCTTAGGAGAAAACACACTTGAGGAGCCAACGCTCGAAAATACCAAATCCATTGAAAAACTTACTAAGAAAACCACAAGCAACTTCAGAAAGCAAATGAATAGCCGCGTCTGGCACCTAATCTAGTCTTCTCACTAGCGCGGAGCTAAGTGCTGCCACTAGGACGTGGGAGGGACCCCCCATGAGGCCCCAGGGCGACTCTCAGGAGACTCCGGGGCATGTACAACCCCACTCATTATTACGTGAGAGTGTCACGAGCGGAGACCTTCACAGGCCGGAGCCTTGCTTCACAGGCCGGAGCCTTTCTTCAGGGGTAGAACTTCCGGAGGTGCTGGATGTTCCAGGCGTTCTGGATGGGGACCCCGTCCTATGTCTCCAGGCACGCGGCGCCAGGCCTAGAGACACTAGCAACCCTAAACGGGCCCTCCCACATGGGAGAGAGCTTATGCAGCCCCTCCCTAGAGAGCACCCGCCTCAGGACGAGATCGCCCACCTCTAACGTCCTAGAACGGACGCTGCGGCAGTGATACCGCCGCAGCGCCTGCTGGTACCTCGCTGCTCGGAGCGAGGCTTGACGGCGGCATTCCTCCCCCAGCACGAGATCCATTCTCTGTGTGGCGTCCTGCTGCATTTCGTCGAACGCCAGGACCCGCGTGGAGCGATGCTTGACTTCGTGAGGGAGAACCGCTTCTGCTCCGTAGACGAGGAAGAAAGGCGTTTCTCCTGTTGGCTTGGTCGCAGTGGTGGGGATAGACCACAACACGGACTGCAGCTCGTCGAGCCAGCCCCTGTCGCAGGCCTCGAGCTTCTTCTTGAAGGTGCGGGTCTTGAGGCCCCTCAGGACCTCCGCATTGGCCCTTTCAGCCTGTCCATTGCTCCGTGGGTGTGCTCCTGAGGCGTAGCAGATCTGCGTTCCAAGGTTAGCACAATATGTTTTGAAAAGATTGCTGGTGAACTGCGAGCCATTGTCGGTGATGATGCGATTTGGGACCCCAAATCAGCTCACGATTCCCTTGATGAACTTGACGGCTGATCCTGCTGGGATGGTGCGCACGGCTTCTACCTCTGCCCACTTTGTGAACTTGTCGATGGCGACATAGAGCTATCGGTAGCCCCCTGGCTCTCGAGGGAATGGTCCCAAGATGTCCAGCCCCCAGACCATGAATGGCCACGTGAGCGGTATCGTCTGGAGACCCTGTGCAGGCTGATGGATCTGCTTGGCGTGAAACTGGCATGCTTCACAAGAGCGCACCAGCTCCGTAGCATCATTGAGCGCGGTGGGCCATTAGAAGCCATTGTGGAACGCCTTGCCCACCAGGGTGCGCGACGAGGAGTGGTGCCCGCAGTCCCCACCATGTATGTCCGCCAGCAGCTCGAGCCCCTGTTCCCTGGAGATGCACCTCAAAGAAACGTCATTGGGCCTCCTGCGATATAACTCACCATCCTTGATGCAGTACACGGTGGCCTGGCAGGCCACGCGCTCGGTGTCCTCCTCCTTCTCTGGTAGGGTCCCGTGAAGCAAGTACGCCTTGAACTCTTCTATCGAGCACCCCTCCTGAGACTCAAGCGCGAGCATCAAGCGGGCTCCTGAGGGGTGACCACAGGCTGGAGCTCTCGCCTCTGGTGCTTGTGGCAGGTCCTCCTGAGGTGGTGTTGGAGTTGTGACATGCGGGACCACGGATGGCTTGAAAAGCCACTCCTCAAACACCCCTGGATCCTGAGGGAGCTTGCGAGAGGCTCTTTTGGTGATGTCGTCTGCTTCCTTGTTCGTCCCGCGCGGCACATGCTGCAGCTCCACCCCCATGAACTGCTTCTCCATTTTGCGCACCTCTCCTAGGTACGCTTCCATGTGTTCATCCTTAGGCGTGTATTCCTTGTTGGAGAAATTGACGAGAAGTTGAGAGTCGCCTTTGATGGTGAGCTGCTTTACCCCCAGTGCGGCCGCGGCCCTGAGCCCGGCGAGCAAGCCTTCGAATTCTGCGATGTTGTTGGAAATCTTCTCGCCCCGCTAGAAGCAGAGTTGTACAGCATAGCAAAGCTTGTCCTTGGTGGGCAATGTGAGGATGGCCCCCACCCCTGCGCCTTGCCGAGCAAACACCCCGTCGAAGTACATCATCCATCCGTCTGGCTCTTCATCCCCTGGCAGGAGGGAGCAGTCCTCGCCTTCCCCATGCTCTGGAGCGTTGGTCCACTCAGCCACGAAGTCTGCGAGGGCAGCGCCCTTGATAACCCTGGTGGTACTGAACTCGAGATCAAATTCTGGAAGCTCAATGTTCCATTCAGCAACCCGCCCAGCTGCGTTCGGGCTCCGGAGCACCCCTTCTAGCGGGTACGCTGAGACAACTTTGATGGGGTGGCCTTGAAAGTACTGGCGCAGCTTCCTGGAGGCGACTAGTAGTGCGAGCAAGAGCTTCTGTGGCATGCGGTAGCGTGCTCGGGCCTCCCTTAGTACTGTGCTGACGAAGTAGACAGGGTGCTCGACGAGGGGGGAGGCATTGGCAGAATCTTGTTATTCATGAGGGCTCAAGTCCCTTGCGACTTCATGAGGCCCGTCCTCCGGAGCCTCGACAGTCGCGGGATCAATCGTGGCTTCAGGAGGAATGTTGACCACTGCGCCGGCCAAAACTTTGGACGCCTCGCCCTGGGGGTTCTGCGCCTTGCTTGCCGGTTGTGCGTCCCGTTCTGGCGTCTTGGTCAGGCGCTCCTTCCTTAGCGCCACAAGGGCGGCGCTGGCTGAGTCAGGGGTTGCTGCCAGATAGAGTACCAAAGGCTCGAGAGGGCGTGGTGCCACCATTACGGGTGGACTAGTCAGGTATCTCTTGAGGTCCTGGAAGGCTGCATCTGCCTCGGGGGCCCCAGCTTGGAAATGAAGCGCCCAAGTGAGGTTACGCAGCCAGCCAGCTTCTGCATCTCCTTCAGGGTCTGCGGGGGGTTCATATCTTCTATCACCTTGACCTTCTCCGGGTTAGCCTCGATCCCTCTGTGCGACACCAAGAAGCCTAGCAGCTTGCCGGAGGGGACCTGGAACATGCACTTCTCGGGGTTAAGCCGAAGATCCACCGTGCGCAGGCTAGCAAACGTCTCCTCCAAATCTCTTATCAGAGTCCTGGCCGCCCGAGACTTTACCACTATATCATCGACGTAGGCCTCTGCATTCCTCCTGAGCTGCGAACCCAGGGCTATGTGCTTGAACCGCTGGAAAGTTGCCCCGGCATGGCGCATCTCAAAGGGCATGCAGGTGTAGCAGTATACCCTGCATGGGGTGAGAAATGCTGTCTTCTCCACATCCTCCACGACCATCTTGATCTGGTGGTAGCCGGAGAAGGCATCCAGGAAGCACAACAGGTCGCACTCGGCGGTGGAGTCGATGATCTGGTCGATGCGAGGGAGCGGAAAGGGATCTTTAGGGCAGGCCTTGTTGAGGTTGGTGAAGTCGACACACATGCGCTCCTTCCCTCCTTTCTTGGGGACGATGACGGGGTTCGCCAGCCACTCTGGGTACCGCACCTCTCTGATGACCCCTGCAGCTTGTAACTTACGGGTTTCTTGGACGATGAAGGCCTGCTTCTCGGTGGACTGTCGGTGAGCCTTTTGTTTCACCGCCGCACATTTGGGCATACCCTTAGATGGTGCTGGATTATCCCCCTTGGGACCCCAGCCAGGTGTTTGGGTTCCCAGGCGAATACATCCTTGTTGGTTCGCAGAAAGCTGATCAACGCCTCCTCTTGATCTCGTGGGAGGCCAGCCCCTATGGTGAAGGTGGCGCTGGCCGTCCCATCCTCGCAGACCGGCACTTGCTTCATCTCGGCTCGGTCTTGAGAGAACAGCTGCTTCTTCTTGGCAGGTGCCGCTTCTGGGGCCTCCTGGTCCTTCTTCTCGCCAGGTATCGCGGCCGCGGCCGCCTTGAAGGCGAGCTTGAGGGCTGCAGCACGCCTTTGGTGTCCCCCGCCACCGTGAGGACACCGATGCTGCCAGGCATCTTCATGAGGTTGTACGCGGGGTGGGTCGCAGCCATAAACTGGGCCAAGGCTGGGTACCCCAGAATGGCATTGTACGGCTGGTCGATCTTGGTGATGTCGAAGTCGATGAGCTCAGTGCGGTCGTTCTCGCGCGTCCCGAAGGTGACGGGGAGACGGATCTGTCCCAGGGGCCTGGTGCAGCCATCACAGACTCCGGAGAAAGGCTTGGAGGAGCGAAGCTGGCTGGGCGGCACGTGGATTAGGCCGAACGCCTCCGGGGAGAGCACGTTGAGGCCGGCCCCACCGTCGATGAGGGTCCCGGTGATCGCCACGTGACAGATGGTGGGGTTGCAAAGCATCGGGAGCGCGCCTGCCCCCGTTATGGCAGCAGGGTGATCTTCAGGGCCAAAGGTGAGGTCAGCTTGGGGTGCCGCCCAGCCCGGGTGAGCCCCCGAGCCCGCCTGAGTGTTGCCTCCCTGTCGGTAGAACTCCTTGATGTGGCGATCGGAGGGTGGCGCCTGTGTGCCACCCAGGAGAGCTGCGACGACCGGGGTTGCCAGCGTCGCGTAGTGGGTGAGGAAGAGGTCGCGCAGCTCCTCCCATGAGGCCACGGAAGATGCCGACAGGTTGAGTAGCCAGGCACGCGGTGCGCCCACGAGGGCCATGGGGAACCAGTTGGCCTTCACCTTGTCGTCTCCACCAGCCGCCCAAATTGCTTCCTCGTACGCCTGAAGGAAGGGGGCTGGATCTGCCGCGCCATCATAGCGCGGCGGCATCTCCGGTCGGAACTTGGGAGGCCACTACACCTGCCGCAGGGAGAGGGTGAAGCAGCGCAGCCCCGGCACTTCTCCAGGAATGCGCGCCAACGGGACCGACGAAGGAGCGCCTACCATGGGGGTCGGCGGCACGATCTAGAGGTCGAGGAAGAGGATTCCGACGCACCCCTACCTGGCGCGCCAAATGTTGGATTTCGGGATCCGACAACTCTTGAGAGGTTTGAACTCTGGGGTGCATGCGGAGACCTTAACCTGCCCAGCCTGCCTACTCGCGATCCTCCCTAGCCTAGTGCATCAAGCTCACAGAGACACAAAGACATAGAGATTTATACTTGTTCGGGCCACCGTTATGGTGTAATACCCTAATCCAGTGTGGTGTGGTGGATTGCCTCAAGGGGCTATGGATGAACTAGTACAAAGGATGAACAAGCCTCAGGAGGTGAGGTGTTCTTGAGCTAGTGTGGTGCTCTGGTCGGAATGGATCTCTCTCCTCCCACTATGGTGGTGGCTAAGTCCTATATATAGTGGCCTTGGTCCTCTTCCCAAATATGATCGGGAAGGGATTCCACAACGGCGGGATTTGAAAGGGGACAAGTAGTACAGTCTATCCTGACAAAAGTAGTCTTCGCCTGCAAAAAGCCTCTGGTCGTGACGCTGTGGTGGGCTCGGTGATGACCTCCGTCCTGCCGTCCTGGCGGTCTTGGTCTTGTTGCACCAGAATGGAAACCTTTGGATGATTCCTCAGGACTCCGCGCCTGTGGCTTGCCTCCCTTGCACCAAAGAGGAAACCTGCGCTATGCACCCGCCTGGCGCCCTCCTGGCCTTGGTCGTCACGGCTCACGTCAGCTGAGCCTCATGAGGTAGCTTCATAGAACTCTGCGCCCCTCAGGAGCCCTCCTGAGGTGGCCAACTCCTTTGGGGGTTTTGGCGTCGTCCGGCTCGCGAGGCTTGGCCCATCACGAGGGTCTTGTGGTGTTGATGTCGAAGCTGGGCCGTACCAGGCCGTCGATGGAGCCACGTTGTGGGCCGCAGGAAGGCAGCACTGGATACCCCCAAGTCCAGGATGCCAACAGTGTTTTGTAGTCATCACCACCTGTCCACTTCCCGCGGCACATATTAGATTCTCCATCTTTGTCCGCACATAATCTCGTCCAATCTTCCATCCCTGCTAAGGCGCCTCCCCCCTCGTCCGAAACCCAAGCACTAATAGTGGCAGAACCGAGCAGCATCCGCCGAAAGAGTGGCTGGAATTCGCTCCCCACAGAGGTAATCAAGCTCATTGTTTAGCGTGTGGACAATCTCAGTACCATGCCGCTCGCCGCGTGCTCATCGGGGCTGTACCGTTTACTCAAAGCCCTCAGGCCGGAGCTTTTTAAGCCAGTTCCTTGCTTGCTGATGCCGCCTGATCTTCATAAACGTCATGTCACACAGCATAACGATTGTAGGGTGGCGAGCATCAATTCCCTTGACTGCTATACGGTCCCTGTCACCCTCAACTACATTAACAACATGTACTGGGTCGGCATGAACACGTCTTGGATGGTGCTCATCAACGATCGCGGCAGCTGGATGCTCGTGGAGGTCTACACCCGGCGATTGACCCCCTTCCTTCGATTAACACTCCACTGCTTTGGCATCGCGGCCCAGAATACTCGGAATCTTACAGTAGCCAACATGATACCAAGTCTGATTTGCTCAAGGTTGTAATCTGCCAAGTGCCCACAAGATCTGCGAATTATAAAGACTTCAGGCTAATTGTGTTCTTCAACCGCGGTCTCGCCTATCTAACAGGTCACTGTGGTAAGTGGATAAATCTGCACGTCCATCGCAGGATCATACTGAAGGAAATATGCCCTAGAGGCAATAATAAAGTTATTATTTATTTCCTTATATCATGATAAATGTTTATTATTCATGCTAGAATTGTCTTAACCAGAAACATAATACATGTGTGAATACATAGACAAACAAAGTGTCACTAGTATGCCTCTACTTGACTAGCTCGTTAATCGAAGATGGTTATGTTTCCTAACCATAGACATGAGTTGTCATTTGATTAACGGGATCACATCATTAGGAGAATGATGTGCTTGACTTGACCCATTCCGTTAGCATAGCACCCGATCGTTTAGTATATTGCTATTGCTTTCTTCATGACTTATACATGTTCCTATGACTATGAGATTATGCAACTCCCGTTTACCGGAGGAACACTTTATGTGCTACCAAACGTCACAACGTAACTGGGTGATTATAAAGGTGCTCTACAGGTGTCTCCCAAGGTACATGTTGGGTTGGCGTATTTCGAGATTAGGATTTGTCACTCCGATTGTCGGAGAGGTATCTTTGGACCCTCTCGGTAATGCACATCACTTAAGCCTTGCAAGCATTGCAACTAATGAGTTAGTTGCGAGATGATGTATTACGGAACGAGTAAAGAGACTTGCCGGAAACGAATTTATACGCGGTATTGAGATACCGACGATCGAATCTCGGGCAAGTAACATACCGATGACAAAGGGAACAACATATGTTGTTATGCGGTCTGACTGATAAAGATCTTCATAGAATATGTGGGATCCAATATGAACATCGAGGTTCCGCTCCTGGTTATTGACCGGAGACGTGTCTCGGTCATGTCTACATAGTTCACGAACCCGTAGGGTCCGCACGCTTAACGTTACGATGACAGTTATATTATGAGTTTATATGTTTTGATGTACCGAAGGTTGTTCGGTGTCCCGGATGTGATCACGGACATGACGAGGAGTCTCAAAATGGTCGAGACATGAAGATTGATATATTGGAAGCCTATGTTTGGATATCGGAAGTGTTCCGGGTGAAATCGGGATTTTTTCGGAGTGCCGGGACGTTACCGGAACCCCCAAGGAAATTAATGGGCCTTAGTGGGCCTAGGTGGAAGAGAGGAGAGGTGGCTAGGCCTGGGCCGCGTGCCCCTCCCCCCCAGTCCGAATAGGACAAGGAGAGGGCGGCGACGCCCCCCCTTCCTTCTTCTCCTCCACTCCTTCCCCCTCCCAAGTCCTAATCCAACTAGGAAAGGGGGGAGTCCTACTCCCGGTGGGAGTAGGACTCCTGTCGGCGCACCTCTCCCCTTGGCCGGCCGCACCACCCCTTGCTCCTTTATATACGGGGACAGGGGGCACCCCATAGACACAACAATTGATCATTGATCTCTTAGCCGTGTGCGGTGCCCCCTCCACCATATTCCACCTCGATAATACTGTCGCGGTGCTTAGGCGAAGCCCTGCGTCGGTAGAACATCATCATCGTCACCACGCCGTCGTGCTGACGAAACTCTCCCTCAACACTCGGCTAGATCGGAGTTCGAGGGACGTCATCAGGATGAACGTGTGCTGTACTCGGAGGTGCCTTAGGTTCGGTACTTGATCGGTCGGATCATGAATACGTACGACTACATCAACCGTGTTGTGCTAACGCTTCCGCTTACGGTCTACGAGGGTACATAGACAACACTCTCCCCTCTCGTTGCTATGCATCACCATGATCTTGCATGTGCGTAGGAATTTTTTTGAAATTACTACGTTCCCCAACAGTGGCATCCGAGCCACGTTTTATGCATTGATGTTATATGCACGAGTAGAACACAAGTGAGTTGTGGGCGATATAAGTCATACTGCTTACCAGCATGTCATACTTTGGTTCGGCGGTATTGTGACTTGAAGCGGCCCGGACCGACATTACGCGTAGGCTTACGCGAGACTGGTTTCACCGCCACGAGCACTCGTTGCTTAAAGGTGACCGGCGGGTGTCTGTCTCTCTCACTTTAGTTGAACCGAGTGTGGCTATGCCCGGTCCTTGCGAAGGTTAAAACAGCACCAACTTGACAAACTATCGTTGTGGTTTTGATGCGTAGGTAAGAACGGTTCTTGCTAAGCCCGTAGCAGCCACGCAAAATTGGCAACAACAAAGTACAGGACGTCTAACTTGTTTTTGCAGGGCATGTTGTGATGTGATATGGTCAAGACATGATGCTAAATTTTATTGTATGAGATGATCATGTTTTGTAACCGAGTTATCGGCAACTGGCAGGAGCCATATGGTTGTCGCTTTATTGTATGCAATGCAATCGCCCTGTAATGCTTTACTTTATCACTAAGCGGTAGCGATAGTCGTAGAAGCATAAGATTGGCGAGACGACAACGATGCTACAATGGAGATCAAGGTGTCGCGCCGGTGACGATGGTGATCATGACGGTGCTTCGGAGATGGAGATCACAAGCACAAGATGACGATGGCCATATCATATCACTTATATTGATTGCATGTGATGTTTATCTTTTATGCATCTTATCTTGCTTTGATTGACGGTAGCATTATAAGATGATCTCTCACTAAATTTCAAGATAAAAGTGTTCTCCCTGAGTATGCACTGTTGCCAAAGTTCGTCGTGCCCAGACACCACGTGATGATTGGGTGTGATAAGCTCTACGTCTGTCTACAACGGGTGCAAGCCAGTTTTTGCACACGCAGAATACTCAGGTTAAACTTGACAAGCCTAGCATATGCAGATATGGCCTCGGAACACTGAGACCGAAAGGTCGAGCGTGAATCATATAGTAGATATGATCAACATAATGATGTTCACCATTGAAAACTACTCCATTTCACGTGATGATCGGTTATGGTTTAGTTGATTTGTATCACGTGATCACTTAGAGGATTAGAGGGATGTCTATCTAAGTGGGAGTTCTTAAGTAATATGATTAATTAAACTTAAATTTATCATGAACTTAGTACCTGATAGTATCTTGCTTGTCTATGTTGATTGTAGATAGATGGCCCGTGCTGTTGTTCCGTTGAATTTTAATGCGTTCCTTGAGAAAGCAAAGTTGAAAGATGATGGTAGCAATTACACGGACTGGGTCCGTAACTTGAGGATTATCCTCATTGCTGCATAGAAGAATTACGTCCTGGAAGCACCGCTGGGTGCCAGACCTGCTGCAGGAGCAACACCAAATGTTATGAATGTCTGGCAGAGCAAAGCTGATGACTACTCGATAGTTCAGTGTGCCATGCTTTACGGCTTAGAACCGGGACTTCAACGACGTTTTGAACGTCATGGAGCATATGAGATGTTCCAGGAGTTGAAGTTAATATTTCAAGCAAATGCCCGGATTGAGAGATATGAAGTCTCCAATAAGTTCTACAGCTGCAAGATGGAGGAGAATAGTTCTGTCAGTGAGCATATACTCAAAATGTCTGGGTATATAATCACTTGATTCAACTGGGAGTTAATCTTCCGGATGATAGCGTCATTGACAGAATTCTTCAATCACTGCCACCAAGCTACAAGAGCTTCGTGATGAACTATAACATGCAAGGGATGGATAAGACGATTCCCGAGCTCTTCGCAATGCTAAAAGCTGCGGAGGTAGAAATCAAGAAGGAGCATCAACTGTTGATGGTCAACAAGACCACTAGTTTCAAGAAAAAGGGCAAAGGGAAGAAGAAGGGGAACTTCAAGAAGAACAGCAAGCAAGTTGCTGCTCACGAGAAGAAACCCAAGTCTGGACCTAAGCCTGAAACTGAGTGCTTCTACTGCAAGAAGAATGGTCACTGGAAGTGGAACTGCCCCAAGTATTTGGCAGATAAGAAGGATGGCAAGGTGAACAAAGGTATATGTGATATACATGTTATTGATGTGTACCTTACTAGAGCTCGCAGTAGCACCTGTGTATTTGATACTGGTTCTGTTGCTAATATTTGCAACTCGAAACAGGGACTACGGATTAAGAGAACACTGGCAAAGGACGAGGTGACGATACGCGTGGGAAATGGTTCCAAAGTCGATGTGATCGCGGTCGGCACGCTACCTCTACATCTACCTTCGGGATTAGTATTAGACATAAATAATAATTATTTGGTGCCAGCGTTAAGCATGAACATTATATCTGGATCTTGTTTAATGCGAGACGGTTATTCATTTAAATCAGAGAATAATGGTTGTTCTATTTATATGAGTAATATCTTTTATGGTCATGCACCCTTGAAGAGTGGTCTATTTTTGATGAATCTCGATAGTAGCAATACACATATTCATAATGTTGAAGCCAAAAGATGCAGAGTTGATAATGATAGTGCAACTTATTTGTGGCACTGCCGTTTGGGTCATATCAGTGTAAAGCGCATGAAGAAACTCCATACTGATGGACTTTTGGAACCACTTGATTATGAATCACTTGGTACTTGCGAACCGTGCCTCATGGGAAAGATGACTAAAACGCTGTTCTCCAAAACTATGGAGAGAGCAACAGATTTGTTGGAAATCATACATACAGATGTATGTGGTCCGATGAATGTTGAGGCTCGTGGCGGATATCGTTATTTTCTCACCTTCACAGATGATTTAAGCAGATATGGGTATATCTACTTAATGAAACATAAGTCTGAAACATTTGAAAAGTTCAAAGAATTTCAGAGTGAAGTTGAAAATCATCGTAACAAGAAAATAAAGTTTCTATGATCTGATCGTGGAGGAGAATATTTGAGTTATGAGTTTGGTCTACATTTAAAACAATGCAGAATAGTTTCGCAACTCAAGCCACCCGGAACACCACAACGTAATGGTGTGTCCGAACGTCGTAATCGTACTTTACTAGATATGGTGTGATCTGTGATGTCTCTTACTGATTTACCGCTATCGTTTTGGGGTTATGCTTTAGAGACGGCCGCATTCACGTCAAATAGGGCACCATCAAAATCTGTTGAGACGACGCCTTATGAACTGTGGTTTGGCAAGAAACCAAAGTTGTCGTTTCTTAAAGTTTGGGGCTGCGATGCTTATGTGAAAAAACTTCAACCTGATAAGCTCGAACCCAAACCGGAGAAATGTTTCTTCATAGGTTACCCAAAGGAGACTGTTGGGTACACCTTCTATCACAGATCCGAAGGCAAGACATTCGTTGCTAAAAATGGATCATTTCTAGGGAAGGAGTTTCTCTCGAAAGAAGTGAGTGGAAGGAAAGTAGAACTTGATGAGGTAACTGTACCTGCTCCCTTATTGGAAAGTAGTTCATCACAAAAACCGGTTCCTGTGACATCTACACCAACTAGTGAGGAAGTTAATGATGATTATCATGGAACTTCAGATCAAGTTTTTACTGAACCTCATAGATCAACCAGAGTAAGATCCGCACCAGAGTGGTACGGTAACCCTATTCTGGAAGTCATGCTACTAGATCATGATGAACCTACGAACTATGAAGAAGCGATGGTGAGCCCAGATTCCGCAAAATGGCTTGAGGCCATGAAATCTGAGATGGGATCCATGTATGAGAACAAAGTATGGACTTTGGTTGACTTGCCCGATGATCGGCAAACAATTGAGAATAAATGGATCTTCAAGAAGAAGACTGACGCTGACGGTAATGTTACTGTCTACAAAGCTCGACTTGTTGCAAAAGGTGTTCGACAAGTTCAAGGGATTGACTACGATGAGACCTTCTCACCCGTAGCGATGCTTAAGTCTGTCCGAATCATGTTAGCAATTGCCGCATTTTATGATTATGAAATTTGGCAAATGGATGTCAAAACTGCATTCCTGAATGTATTTCTGGAAGAAGAGTTGTATATGATGCAACCGGAAGGTTTTGTCGATCCAAAGGGAGCTAACAAAGTGTGCAAGCTCCAACGATCCATTTATGGACTGGTGCAAGCCTCTCGGAGTTGGAATAAACGCTTTGATAGTGTGATCAAGCATTTGGTTTTGTACAGACTTTTGGAGAAGCCTGTATTTACAAGAAAGTGAGTGGGAGCTCTGTAGCATTTCTGATATTATATGTGGATGACATATTACTGATTGGAAATGATATAGAGTTTCTGGATAGCATAAAGGGATACTTGAATAAGAGTTTTTCAATGAAAGACCTCGGTGAAGCTGCTTACATATTGGACATTAAGATCTATAGAGATAGATCGAGACGCTTAATTGGACTTTCACAAAGCACATACCTTGACAAAGTTTTGAAGAAGTTCAAAATGGATCAAGCAAAGAAAGGGTTCTTGCCTTTGTTACAAGGTGTGAAGTTGAGTAAGACTCAATGCCCGACCACTGCAGAAGATAGAGAGAAAATGAAAGATGTTCCCTATGCTTCAGCCATAGGCTCTATCATGTATGCAATGCTGTGTACCAGACCTGATGTGTGCCTTGCTATAAGTCTAGCAGGGAGGTACCAAAGTAATCCAGGATCACTGGACAGCGGTCAAGAACATCCTTAAGTACCTGAAAAGGACTAAGGATATGTTTCTCATTTATGGAGGTGACAAAGAACTCATCTTAAATGGTTACGTTGATGCAAGCTTTGACACTGATCCGGACGATTCTAAATCGCAAACTGGATACATGTTTACATTGAACGGTGGAGCTGTCAGTTGGTGCAGTTCTAAACAAAGCGTCGTGGCGGGATCTACATGTGAAGCGGAGTACATAGCTGCTTCGGAAGCAGCAAGTGAAGGAGTCTGGATGAAGGAGTTCATATCCGATCTAGGTGTCATACTTAGTGCATCGGGTCCAATGAAAATCTTTTGTGACAATACTGGAGCAATTGCCTTAGCGAAGGAATCCAGATTTCACAAGAGAACCAAGCACATCAAGAGACGCTTCAATTCCATCCGGAATCTAGTCCAGGTGGGAGACATAGAAATTTTCAAGATACATACGGATTTGAATGTTGCAGACCCGTTGACTAAGCCTCTTCCATGAGCAAAACATGATCAGCACCAAGGCTCCATGGGTGTTAGAATCATTACTGTGTAATCTAGATTATTGACTCTAGTGCAAGTGGGAGACTGAAGGAAATATGCCCTAGAGGCAATAATAAAGTTATTATTTATTTCCTTATATCATGATAAATGTTTATTATTCATGCTATAATTGTATTAACCGGAAACATAATACATGTGTGAATACATAGACAAACAGAGTGTCACTAGTATGCCTCTACTTGACTAGCTCGTTAATCGAAGATGGTTATGTTTCCTAACCATAGACATGAGTTGTCATTTGATTAACGGATCACATCATTAGGAGAATGATGTGATTGACTTGACCCATTCCGATAGCATAGCACCCGATCGTTTAGTATATTGCTATTGCTTTCTTCATGACTTATACATGTTCCTATGACTATGAGATTATGCAACTCCCGTTTACCAGAGGAACACTTTCTGTGCTACCAAACGTCACAACGTAACTGGGTGATTATAAAGATGCTCTATACGTGTCTCCGAAGGTACATGTTGGGTTGGCGTATTTCGAGATTAGGATTTGTCACTCCGATTGTCGGAGAGGTATCTCTGGGCCCCCTCGGTAATGCACATCACTTAAGCCTTGCAAGCATTGCAACTAATGAGTTAGTTGCGAGATGATGTATTACGGAACGAGTAAAGAGACTTAGCCGGAAACGTGATTGAACTAGGTATTGAGATACCGACGATCGAATCTCGGGCAAGTAACATACCGATGACAAAGGGAACAACGTATGTTGTTATGCGGTCCGACCGATAAAGATCTTCGTAGAATATGTGGGAGCCAATATGAACATCCAGGTTCCGCTATTGGTTATTGACCGGAGACGTGTCTCGGTCATGTCTACATAGTTCTCGAACCAGTAGGGTCCGCACGCTTAACGTTACGATGACAGTTATATTATGAGTTTATATGTTTTCATGTACTGAAGGTTGTTCGGAGTGCCAGCTGTGATCACGGACATGACGAGGAGTCTCGAAATGGTCGAGACATGAAGATTGATATATTGGAAGCCTATGTTTGGATATCGGAAGTGTTCCGGCTGAAATCGGGATTTTTCCGGAGTACTGGGAGGTTACCAGAACCCCCCGGGAACTTAATGGGCCTTAGTGTGCCTAGGTGGAAGAGAGGAGAGGCGGATAGGTCTGGGCTGCGTGCCCCTCCCCCGCCAGTCCGAATAGGACAAGGAGAGGCGGGCAGCGCCCCCCCTTCCTTCTTCTCCTCCACTCCTTCCCCCTCCCAAGTCCTAATCCAACTAGGAAAGGGGGGGGGAGTCCTACTCCCGGTGGGAGTAGGACTCCTCCCGGCGTGCCTCTCCCCTTGGCCGGCCGCACCACCCCTTGCTCCTTTATATACGGGGGCAGGGGGGCAACCCATAGGCACAACAATTGATCATTGATCTCTTAGCCGTGTGCGGTGCCCCCTCCACCATATTCCACCTCGATAATACTGTAGCGGTGCTTAGGCGAAGCCCTGCGTCGGTAGAACATCATCATCATCACCATGCCGTCGTGCTGATGAAACTCTCCCTCAACACTCGGCTGGATCGGAGTTCGAGGGACGTCATCGGGCTGAACGTGTGCTGAACTCGGATGTGCCGTACGTTCGGTACTTGATCGGTCGGATCGTGAAGACGTACGACTACATCAACCGCGTTGTGCTAACGCTTCCGCTTACGGTCTACGAGGGTACGTATACAACACTCTCCCCTCTCGTTGCTATGCATCACCATGATCTTGCGTGTGCGTAGGAATTTTTTTGAAATTACTACGTTCCCCAACACATACATCCTCCATGGTTCTCTGACGCCATTGAACACAAGGGCTTCATTTACGCTATCGACTCCTTCTATGGTTGGACGTTTTGCGGGCCTACTCCAGTCATCGCTACAAACAACTGTTAGAGTAGTATGTTACTTTCCTATCATCTCATGATGGCTTTCTTATATTACTGTCAACATTTACTGAAAAAATATTCATGCTCATAACATGTTGTTCTTAAGATTGACTACATTAAGAGCCCTTTTTTATTTGACTCCAACTTGATATGATGTTGTTTGCCGCCTGGTGTCCAGACCCTTCCTAATCCCAGAACCTTTCAAAGAAAAGCGGCATGGTAGTTGCAGGTGGTTCCTGGCTCGATCAGACGACGGCGAGCGATTGATGATCGTTCGCACGTACCGGACATGTTGTTTCGCGGAATACAATCACAGTCACTGCAAGGTCTTTGAGCAGGATCCCAGCTTCTCTGGGCCTTCCGGAATTTTTGACTGGAGGCTGGTAAGTAGCCTTGGTACACGCTCTCTATTTCTCGGACTGAATTATTCGATTAACCAGGAGATAACCGACGGCAAGGATCATCATGGCAGCATGGTTTCGTTCATCAGGCAAAACTGTGTGTACACAGCGTACCATGCGTATCTGCATGCACCATACCCTGATATGTGCCGCCACGCTCTGCAGCACAAAGTAGGAGAGAGGGTCGCAAGTATCAGACTTCGATCTTCTGGCTGGAGTTTCCCCCGTCAGGCACCCATCTGGATCAAGCCGTGATCCAATCTCCACAGCTTAATAAATAGTAACGTCTAACTGAGCCAGTTAGTTAGATGCGTACACTTGGTGTAGTAGGATCTTTATTTAGTTTGATGCATACACTTGTTCTTTTTTGGTAGCCCTTTTGTAATGATGGCTGATGTTTGGTTTGGAAGAGAGAGACGCGTCTTTACTCTTCTAGCCTGCTTACTGCTTCTGTTGCACCCCCAGCCCTGGTTGCTGCTGCTGCTATTTTCAATGTACAATCAATAGTATATTTCGTTTGTTGGTTGAATAAATGTGTTGTTAGAATGACAAACACAATATTTTGGAAGTCGTTGCACGGTCTGATCCTTTAGTGCCCCATATCGTACGTAGCGCATACTATTTTTGGTACAGAACACATTTTCCACTTGTTGATAACATGCAGCCCACTAATGAAGGCCCAATAGAGGAGCCCATATTAACTAGAAGGGAGGCTCTCACATGAATCTGGCCCAGGTACATGCTCATGGTCCCGTAAACATAAATAAGTAAATAAATAAATAAAGCTAAATGCTCATGCACCAGTTCTTTAAATTCATGATTTAACAGGAGGATATCATTTCCTATGATAGTGTCGTTACATTCAGTCGATATTATTCTTAGGCAAAGATAGTGATCAGTCTTCTTTCTCCCAGCATTTTCTTCCTGCAACCAGCGGACCCATGCAAATCGTAGTCAATGTCGTAAATAGTTCCGGTTCATTTTTATTTTTCAATAAGAAAGTCCAACCCAGCCCAGCACATTGGCGACAACACTTTATCCTCCGCCTTGGTGCGCTCACCGCGGCCCCACCGTCTGGTCCTGCCAACATAGTGAATCGGGAGAGGACTGTAGTTGTGAGTATGACACTACAAACCCACCAAGTCCACTCCCGAACACAAGCAAGCGCCTCTTTTACTACTTAGATGCACCCCTCATTTTTTACTCTAATCCACCCTGCTGATATCTGGGACCCACATCATTTTCAATGTATAGTCAATTAATGACAGAATTGCACAACTTTTTTTGAGTTGTAATTCAGAGGAGCGGGCTATAAACTAGGTTGTGCGATCTCTGTGGCACGTCTAACAACATGACCAGCCCAGCAGGTTTTTCTTTGGGAAAATAGGTAGCCCAGTATTACTTTTTGAAGAATACCCAAGCCAGGCCTATTTGTTTTCTCCGACTTACTGGGCTGCAAATCTTTCAAGATGAGGAGGGATGCATTCTGGCCTGGCCAAAGAGTATGGTCAGTGTCTGTTAAAAGTAGTATCAAAGGGGTTGAAAATTCCAAAAAAATTATAGCAAATGGGAAATTAGTTTCTTTTTTTGTTTTTGTTCTTCACTGATATTTTATATTTCATTGGATTTAACATGACATAGTACTAATTTATTTTTAAATTTGTTTTAGTATGGCTACTAATTTTTGGATTAAGAATATTTTGTTCCTCAGCAAAAATTTGCGAATTTTCAAAATTCCGCACATATTTAGTCCAATTTTTTAACCCCGGTACTGACCAGGAAATGGGCAGCAATTCTAAAAATGGAAAATGGGCTGCAATAAATTCCATATGAATTAGAAAATGAGTGAAAATTATAAAAATAATAGCAAATGGGCTGTACACGCCATAGATTTCGAGGTTGACTTGTTTACGCAAGGCTTTGTCAGTCAACACACGATTCTAGCAGCAGTGACTTTTGGATGTCCATCCAACGACCGACGTGCTTCTTCAATCTCTGATCTTCCTGCTCCAACCGCCTAAACTAGCGCCGACGGGACTGTCTCTTCCCTCCTCTTGTGGCCCGCTGTGATGCCGCGCAGGCTTCACCGGCTCACCCTACTCCCTCCGCTGGCTTGGCCGCATGGAATCAACTGCCTCCTTATTACGTGAAAAAATGATTCTCCTCCCACTGACATCTGGGGGGCACCGGTTGGGAGGCTGACCTGTGGGCCTACTAAGTTGACACATACGCAGGGCTTCTCAACTTTGTCAACAAACGATTCTAGTAGCAGTGACCGTTGGATTTGAATCGAACTGTCCTGCTGCTTCTTCAATCGCGGCTCTTCTTGCACTAGCCTCCCAAACTAGCACCGGCGAGACCGCCTGCTCCTACCTCCAGTGGCCGGCTGTGCTGCCGTTGAGGCCTCAGCGACCCTTACTACTCCCTCCGCTAGCCAGGCCCTGCAGCGAGGGCAACCTCACACTTCAACCGAACCAGTGAACCCTCGTACTTCTCTCTGGGGCATCCACTGCCGTGTCTCCCCTGGCTCCGCGTCGTTCCCTTCCTAGGCCTAGCCGTCGTCCACCGCCCTGGTGCTCTCAGCGTCGCGTGGTCAACGTGGTTAAGGAATGACTTCCATCGGAAGAGTACTGTACATGGAGAGGCTGACAGCTGGGTCCACGGCCGCAGCAAGGAAGTGCCTCCTTATTACATGAAAAATAATGATTCCTCCACCTGATAGCGGGGACCCACCGGACGGGCCACCGTATTTCATGAAAAAAACATTTCCCCCTGACTGCTGGGACCCACCATCTACATTTTTGCATGCAAGGAAGTGCGTCCATATTACGGGCCAAAAAAATGATTCGCCCCCTGACTGCTGGGACCCACCAGCTACATCTTCGCACGCAAGGAAGTGTCTGATAGTTGGGACCCACCTGGTCGAAGCGTACGTAGCATTCTCATTCTGGTCATGAATGTGTACATACATACTGGTTGATGTAGAGCCCCGCACGTGTCGTACTAGAGGCGCACACGTAGCATGTACACGTACATACAGCGGCCAGGGTGCAAGAAATAAAAGACGGCCACATACGTACATACGGGCAGGGTCTCGAATGCCTACTCGCGCATTCGTACGGCCAGGGCTCGTGTACATTGCTGGGTCGGAACGGTGAAATTGTGTCATCGTCACGTTCATGGGGAGGCAACGGAATGCGTTGTGTTCATGGGGAGGCAACGGAATACGTCGTGTTCATCGGGAGCAAATCAGCTTGGACGAAACAGCCAATGGAAACGAGGCCTGGCGTACCGTAGAACCGAGGAAATGGCCTTGCGTTCGACCGGCCACGGTCGAAACGGGATCCTGTTGATCGGGAGGGGTCTGCCGTACCGCAAAACGGAGGAAAGAGACTTCTGTTGGACCTCCTACGGTCGAAACGGGGTCCTGTTGATCGGGAGGGGTGTGGCGTACCGCAGAACGGAGGAAACGGACTTGTGTTGGAGCGCTACGGTCGAAATGGGGGTCCTGTTCATCGGGAGGGGTGTGGCGTACCGCAAAACGGGACTCCACAGGATACTGTTCATCTCCACCGTCGACCTCCTCCAGCCTCCACGGGCTACTATTCATCCACCATCGACCTCCTCCAGCCTCCACCTACAACTGTTCATCCATGGGCTCCTGTTCATCCAGCCTCCACCGCGCGCTCCTCCACCGGCTACTGTTCAACTAGCCGTCTCCACGGAGTCCTGTTCAACCACCCCTCCACGAGCTACTGTTCATCCACTCCACCGGCTACTGTTCAACCATCCCTCCACTGGCTACTGTTCAACCGTCCCTCCACGGGGTCCTGTTCATCCAGCCCTCCACGGGGTCCAGTTCATCCATGCCCAACCGGCTCGATCGATCAGGGTCCTGTTCATCCAGCGGCAACACCACGGGGTCCTGTTCATCCAACACCCCACCGGGAACTGTTCATCCAACCCCCCAACAACGCTCACTGTTCATCAAGGGAAGGAGGCAGCAGGTTTGACCGGCTTCCGTGAGAAGCAGTAGCAAACAAAGGAATCAGTCAATTGGGTTCAGTTAACAGCCATCGATTGGTCGCTCGGGTTCAGTAACGTGTAGCCTATAGTGCAATCGCTCGGGTTTAGTTAGGCGAACGCCTCGCTCGGATTCAGTTAGAGCCCAACGCCTCGCACCCACGCCCATACGTGTACGAGGGAAACGTGCATCGCTCGGCCCTCGACAACCCACCATAACCGCGAACTCCCTGATATTTTCCTCTCCCTCGCTTCTACCATGGTTTTTTCCATCATGGATGACCCAAAGAAGGTCATGCAGCTGCGTCTCCGGCCCGCCCAGGACAAAAAGCCCATTTTCTGTCATGATTTTTTGTCATAGAAGTAGGATCCCACCACATCTATGATGATACCAGGTTTTGTCACAATTATCGTCATAGAAGTGTCATAAGCATGATAGAAAAAATTTGTTCGGCCCAAAATGTCACGGATGTGTCTTTTTTTGTAGTGTGATCATACTTAGTGCAAAATGAAGGCTAGCAAAAAGATTGAGAAGCGAACAACCAAAAAGCAAAAAACCTCATACCCAAGCATTAAGCATAAGTAACACCAAATAATGCACCATAAGTAGGATATAAATTTCATTGCATAACTATTGACTTTCGTACTTGCATAGGGAATCACAAACCTTAACATCAATATTCTTACTAAAGCACAATTACCCATCAACATGACTTACATATCATATCATCATATCTCAAAATCATTACTAAGAATCAAGTTTATTTTGTCCAATGATCTTCATGAAAGTTTTTATTATATCCTCCTTGGATATCTATCACTTTGGGACTATTTTCATGTGTTGCTTTTAATAAGGTCAAACAAATATAAGTGAAGATTATGAGCATAATTTCTTTTTCTTTCTCTCAAAATAATCTAAGTGAAGCAAGAGAGAATTTCTTAAAAAAATTCTAACTTCCAAATAAATCTAAGAGAAGCATGAGAGAATTTCTTCAAAATTAACAAAGCACACCGTGCTCAAAAAAATATAAGTGAAGTACTAGAGCAAGTTCATGACTCTAAAAATTTAAGTGAAGCATAGGAGCAAGCATAGCATAATTTTTAGCTCTCTCAAAAGGGTGTGTCCAGCAAGGATTCGACACTTAAAACACAAAGCAAAATAAGCAAAGACTCATTTCATACAAGACACTCCAAGCAAAACTCATATCATGTGACGAATAAAAATATAGTTCCAAGTAAAATACCGGTGGTTGTTAGAAGAAAGCGGGGATGCCACTCGGGGGCATCCGCAAGCTTAGTTGCTTGCTACTTGCTTGAATATTATCTTGGGGTGCCTCGGGCATCCCCAAGCTTAGACTTTTGCTTCTCCTTATTCCTTCGTCCATCATAAGATAACCCAAAACTTGAAAACTTCAATCACACAAAGCTCAAACAAAACCTTTGTCAAATCCGTTAGTATAAGAAACCAAACCACTACTATAAGTACTATAGCAAACCTATTCTTATTTTGTTTTTGCATTATATCTACTGTATTCCAACTTTTCTATGAAAAAACTCATCAAAGAAAACCATAAAATCATCAAAACAAGCACACAACGCAAAGAAAACAGAATCTGTCAAAAACAGAACAGATTCATGTAGGTTTCACTAGTGGCTTCTCTCCACACAATGATAGCAAACGGTTGGAAAACAATTACTGTTGGGCAATTGATAGAACTTCAAATAATCATGACGATATCCACGCAATGATCATTATATAGGCATCACCTCCAAGATTAGTAGACCGACTCCTGCCTGCATCTACTACTATTACTCCACACATCAACCGCTATCCAGCATGAATCTAGTGTATTAAGTTCATGGAGAAACAGAGTAATGCAATAAGAACGGTGACATGATGTAGACGGGATCCGTTTATCTATTGTGAAGATATAGATCCGATCTTGTTATCCTTAGTAGCAACGATACATATGTGTCGGTTCCCCTTCTGTCACTGGGATCAAGCACCGTAAGATCGAACCCACTACAAAGCACCTCTTCCCATTGCAAGATAAATAGATCAAGTTGGCCAAATAAAACCCAAATATCGGAGAAGAAATACGAGGCTATAAGCAATCATGCATATAAGATATCAAAGAAGACTCAAATAACTTTCATGGATAAAAACATAGATCTGATCATAAACTCAAAGTAGGATCGTTGTACGCCCCTAGCTAGGCATAACACGTAGGATCTATGTGTTGTTATCTTTGGTTCTAGATCCATAAGATGCCCCCATGATTGATTCATATGGTTGCCTAGTTCTTGATCTAGGGAAGTGTTCCATTCCCTTCCTTAGTGGAAATTTAAATTTAATATTGCCTTCTTTCATAATCATGGCACCAATAGTACGCAAAAACGGTCTACCAAGAATAATTGGACAAGACGGATTACAATCAATATAAAGAACAATAAAACTTATGGGCACATAATTCCTATTTGCAAGAATAAGAACATCATTAATTCTTCCAATGGGCTTTTTAATAGTAGAATCCGCTAAGTGGAAATTTAAAGAGCATTCTTCAATATCGGTAAGACCAAGCACATCACATAAAGATTTCGGAATTGTAGAAACACTAGCACCCAAGTCACATCAAGCAAAACACTCATAATTTTTAATCTTGACTTTGATAGTAGGTTCCCATTCATCATGCAATTTTATAGGAATTGAAACTTCTAATTCCAACTTTTCTTCAAGAGCTTTCATCATGGCATCAACAATATGTTTAGTAAAAGCTTTATTTTGTTCATAAGCATGGGGTGAATTTATCATGGATTGCAACAAAGAAATACAATCAATCAAAGAGCAACTATAATAATTAAAGTCTTTGTAATCCAAAATAGTGGGCACATCACTAGTTAAAGTCTTGACCTCTTCAAACCCACTTTTATCAAATTTTCCAACAAGATTTTCACCCTCCGAATCATAGGGACGCCTTCTAACTAAAGTTGACTCTTCTCCAGTCCCTTTTTCATCAATCTTAATTTTACTAAATAAAGAATCAATAGAAGAAACACCAATTACTTTAAGATCTTCATCAGTTTTATGATAGTAATCACTAGAAAACGCTTTTTCTAAAAATTCTCTTTTAGCTCTAAGCATAGCGGTTCTTTTCTTACTTTCATCCATAGAAACATAAAGAGATTTAATTGATTCTTCAACTTTAGCCACAAAAAATTTCATCTTGAGAGTTTCTACATCATGAGAAATTCTATCAACACTTCTAGACAAATCATCAATTTTATTCAACTTTTCTTCTATCAAAGTATTGAAAGCTTTTTGAGTATTGATAAATTCTTTAATATTATTCTCAAGATCAGAGGTGTTTCTATTATTATTGTAGGTGGGATTACCATAGGAATTACCATAATTATTAGAGGAATTACAAGCAAAAGGCCTAGGATTAAAATTACCTCTATAAGCATTGTTGTTCAAATTATTTCTCGAGACAAAATTGATATCTATGGCATCACTATTTTGTTCAATCAAAGTGGACAAAGGCACATCATTAAAATCAATAGGAGAACTTTTATTAGCAACCAACTTCATAAGAGGATCAACATTTTCACTCAAAGAATTTATTTCTTCTACCAAATTGACTTTTTTTACTAGTAGGAGCTCTTTCGGTATGCCATTGCGAGTAATTTGCCATAATATTGTCTAGAAATTTAGTAGCTTCACCCAAAGTAATTTCCATAAAAGTGCCCCCACGGCGGAATCTAAAAGATGACGAGAAAAAAATTCAATCCCGCATAAAAAATTTGTATGATCATCCAAAGATTTAACCCATGAGTTGGGCAATTCCTTAGCATCAATTTCATCCTTTCCCAAGATTGCGCAACATGCTCATGTTCAAGTTGCTTGAAATTCATGATTTGGGTTCTAAGGGACATAATATTTGCGGGCGGAAAATACTTAGTGATCAAAGCATCTTTGCACTTGTTCCAAGAATCGATACTATTGCGAGGCAAAGAAGAAAACCAAATTTTTGCGCGATCTCCCAAAGAAAATGGAAATAATTTCAACTTCACAACATCATTGTCCACATCTTTTTTCTTTTGCATTTCGCATAATTCCACGAAAGTGTTAAGATGGGATACGACATCCTCATTAGGAGTACCGGCAAATTGATCTTTCATGACAAGATTCAAAAAAGCAGTGTTAATATCACAAGACTCTGCACTGGTGGCGAGAGGAGCAAACGGAGTGCTAATAAAATCATTGTTGTTGGTATTTGAGAAGTCACACAACTTGGTGTTCTCTTGAGTCATGATGACTACGCAAGAAGATTGCACTCAAAAACAGATCTGACGAGAAAAGGCGAACGAAAAAGAGGGCAAATAAAATGGCACATTTTTGTGAACCGGGGGAGAGGAAAACGAGAGGAAAGTGGCAAATAATGTAAATTGCAAGGAGATGAGATTTGTGATCAGGAACCTGGTTGATGTTGTAGATCTTCCCCGGCAATGGCGCCAGTAATTCCTTTTGATGTCTGCTAGAACTACGTCGGTATTTCCCCAAAGAGGAAGGGATGATGTAGTATAGCGACGGTAGGTATTTCCCTTAGTGATGAGACCAAGGTTATCGAGCCAGTTGGGGAAGCTCCTCACACCACATAAACAACACCTGCACACAAAACACAAATACTCGCCACCCGACGTGTTAAAGGGGTTGACAATCCCTTTCGGGTCTGGCGCCTCAAGTAGGCAAATAACGTGAGGTAAAAAGTGGTAGATATGATAAATAGATCGCGAAACAAATAAATTGCAGCAAGGTATTTTTGTATTTTTGTTTTAATAGATATAAAAATGAATGCAAGAGAAAATAGATCGCAAAGGCAAATATGATGAGAAGAGACCCGGGGGCCGTAGGTTTCACTAGTGGCTTCTCTCGAGAAAAATAGAAAACGGTGGGAAAACAATTACTGTTGGGCAATTGATAGAACTTCAAATAATCATGACGATATCTAGGCAATGATCATTATATAGGCATCACGTCCAAGATTAGTAGACCGACTCCTCCCTGCATCTACTACTATTACTCGACACATCGACCGCTATCCAGCATGCATGTAGTGTATTAAGTTCATGAGAAAACGGAGTAATGCAATAAGAACGATGACATAATGTAGACGAGATCGGTTTATCTATTGTGGCAGATATAGATCTCATCTTGTTATCCTTAGTAGCAATGACACATACGTGTCGGTTCCCCTTCTGTCACTGGGATCAAGCACCGTAAGATCGAACCCACTACAAAGCACCTCTTCCCATTGCAAGATAAATAGATCAAGTTGGCCAAACAGAACCCAAATATCGGAGAAGAAATACGAGGCTATAAGCAATCATGCATATAAGAGATCAAAGAAGACTCAAATAACTTTCATGGATAAAAACATAGATCTGATCATAAACTCAAAGTTCATCGGATCCCAACAAACACACCGCTAAAAGACTTACATCATTTGGATCTCCAAGAGACCATTGTATTGATAAACAAGAGAGAGAGAGAGAGGGGGGAAGCCATGTAGCTACTAGCTATGGACCCGTTGGTCTACAAAGAACTACTCACGCATCATAAGAGAGGCACCAATGGAAGTGTCGAACCCCTCCATGACGGTGTCTAGATTGGATCTGGTGGTTCTGGTCACTGCGGCGGCTGGATCAATATTTCGTCGCCTCCCCAAGGGTTTCTGGGATATTGTGGTATTTATAGAGCAAAGAGGCGGTTCGGAGGGAACCTGAGGTGGCCACAACCCCCTAGGGCGCGCCTGGGCCTCCTGGCGCGCCCTGGTGGGTGCTGCTCCCCTCGAGGAGCCCCCCAGGTGCTTCCTTGGCCCATTGGCTTTCTTCTGGCCCAATAAAATTCCTCCAGGAGTTGCTTTGCGTTTGGACTATGTTTTTTATTGATTTCCTGCGATGTAAAAAAATGTAGAAAACAACAACTGGCACTGGGCACTATGTCAATAGGTTAGTACCAAAAAATGATATAAAATGACTATAAAATGAATGTAAAACATCCAAGAATGATAATATAACAGCATGGAACAATCAAAAATTATAGATACGTTGGAGACGTATCACATCTTCATCACACAAAATACACAAATCATGCACAACCCCGATGACAAGCCAAGCAATTGTTTCATACTTTTGATGTTCTCAAACCTTTTCCACTTTGACGCAATACATGAACATGAGCCATGGACATAACACTATAGGTGGAATAGGATATGCTGGTTGTGGAGAAGAAAAAAAGAACGAGATAGTCTCACATCAACTAGGCGTATCAACGGGCTATGGAGATGCCCGTCAATAGATATCAATGTGAGTGAGTAGGGGTTGCCATGCAACAGATGCACTAGAGCTATAAGTTTATGAAAGCTCAAAAAGAAACTAAGTGGGTGTGCATCCAACTCACTTGCTCACAAAGACCTAGGGCAATTTGAGGAAGCCCATCATTGGAATATACAAGCCAAGTTCTATAATGAAAAATTCGCACTAGTATATGAAAGTGACAACATAGGAGACTCTCTATCACGAAGATCATGGTGCTACTTTGAAGAACAAGTGTGGTAAAAGGATAGTAACATTGCCCCTTCTCTCCTTTCTCTCGTTTTTTTCATTTTGGGCCTTCTCTTTTTTTGGCCTCTTTTTTTCGTCCAGAGTATCATCCCGACTTGTGGGGGAATCATAGTCTCCGTCATCCTTTCCTCACATGGGACAATGCTCTAATAATGAAGATTGTCACACTTTTATTTACTTACAACTCAAGAATTACAACTCGATACTTAGAACAAAATATGACTCTACATGAATGCCTCCGGCGGTGTACTGGGATTTGCAATGAATCAAGAGTTATGGAAGAATTATGAAAGGTGGCTTTGCCACAAATACGATGTCAACTACATGATCAGCAAAGCAACATGACAATGATGAAGCATGCCATAATAAATGGAATGGTGGAAATTTGCATGGTAATATATCTCGGAATGGCTATGGAAATGCCACAATAGGTAGGTATGGTGGCTCTTTTGATGAAGGTAATAGGTGGGTGTAAGGTACCGGTGAAAGTTGCGCGGTACTAGAGAGGCTAGCAATGCATGGTGGAAGGGAGAGAGTGTGTATAATCCAAGGACTGAACATTAGTCATGAAGAACTCACATAATTATTGCAAAATCTATTAGTCCTTGAAACAAAGTACTACACGTATTATCCTAGGGGGATAGATTGGTAGGAAAATACCACCGCTCGTCCCCGACCGCCACTCATAAGGAAGATAATCAGTATTTCACCATACGTGCATGCTACGGGAATCACAAACTTTAACACAAGTATTTCTACAATCCACAATTACCCACTAGCATGACTCTAATATCACCATATTTATATCTCAAAACAATCATAAGGAATCAAACTTCTCATAGTATTCAATGCACTTAATATGAAAGTTTTTATTATATCCCTCTTGGATGCCCATCATATTAGGAGTAAATTCACAACCTAAGCAAATTACCATGCTGTTTAGACAGACTCTCAAAATAATATAAGAAAATCATGAGAGTTCATCAATTTCTTCAAAATAAACCACCGTCGTGCTCTAAAAAGATATAAGTGAAGCACTAGAGGAAATGACAAACTACTCCAAAAGATATAAGCGAAGCACAATGGGTAGTTGAATAATTATGTAACTATATGAAGACTCGTTCTCATAAATAAAAATTAGATCTTAAGTAGTTTATTCAAAAAGCAATCAAAACAAAATAAAATGACATTGCAAGAATAGCACATATCATGTGAAGAAGCAAAAACTTAGGCTCAACCAAAACTGACCGATAGTTGTTGAAGAAGAAAGGTGGGATGCCTACCGGGTCATCCCTAAGATTAGATGCTTGAGACTTGTTGGAATATTAACTAGGGATGCCTTGGTCATCCCCAAGCTTGAGCTTTTGTGTCTCCTTAATTCCTCTCATATCACGGTTTCCCTAATTCTTAAAAACTTCATCCACACAAAACTCAACAAGAACTCATGAGATAAGTTAGTATATATCCATGCTAAACCTTATTATTCTGTACGTAGAAAATCACTAAAATTATAATTTGACATTGCATACTAAACACCTCTGCATATTTAACACGCCTATCCTCAAATAGAATCATTAAACAAGCAAACATATGCAAACAATGCAAACATAACAGCAATCTGTCTAAACAGAACAGTCTGTAAAGAATGCAAAAGGAATCATAATTCCCTAACTCCAAAAATTCTGAACAATTACCACACTGTAGAAAATTATTTGTTACTCATTGTGTAAAAATTTCAAGATTTTATCATGTTCTGACTATTCGCAAATATTCAAACAATGATAGAAAACTTTCTGTTTTCAAAACAGCAACATATAAACTTGCAAAATAAGCATGGTAAAGGCTATACTTGACCTTTTTATTGAAATAAAAGATGGAAAACATTAATCTAAATAACATCAAGAAAATACCAATAAAATAAAATGATGCTCCAAGCAAAACTCATGTCATGTGACGAATAAAAATATAGCTCCAAGTGAGGTTACCGATAATGTTTAAGACGAAACAGGGGATCCCTTCTGGGGCATCCCCAAGCTTAGTTGCTTGGATCTTCCTTTAATATTACCTTGGGGGTTCCTTGTGCATACCCAAGCTTTGGTTCTTTCCACTCCTTATTCTATAGTCCATCGAATTTTTACCCAAAACTTGAAAACTTCACAACACAAAACTCGTAAGTTCCGTTAGTATAATAAAGAAAATCACCACTTAGGTACTACTATGAACTCATTCTAATTCTATATTGGTGTTATATCTACTGTATTCAACCTTCTCCATGGCTCATACCCTCCGATACTACCCATAGATTAATCAAAATAAGCAAACAACACAATGAAAACATAATCTGACAAAAACAGAACAGTCTGTAGTAATCTGGAAACTTTCCATACTTCTGTAACTCCAAAAATTCTGAAAAATTAGTACAACCTGGGTAATTTGTATATAAATCTTGTGTAAAAAATTCAGATCAAAAGTATGTTCCAGTGAATTTGCAAAATTCCTGGACTGAGAGCAAAAGTTTCTATTTTTTGCACAGAATCAAGTCAACTATCATCCACACTATCCCAAAGGCTTTACTTGGCACTTTATTGGAACAAAAGCAATAAAATATGATTAATACAGTAGCATAATCATGTGAACACACAAAAATAGTAGGTATAAATATTGGGCTGTCTCCCAACAAGTGCTTTTCTTTAATGCCTTTTTAGTAGGCATGGTGATTTCAATGATGCTCACATAAAGGATAAGAATTGAAACATGATGGGAGCATCATGAAGCATATGACTAGCACATTTAAGTCTAACCCACTTCCTATGCATAGGGATTTTGTGAGCAAACAACTTATGGGAATAAGAATCAACTAGCATAGGAAGGTAAAACAAGCAAAACTTCAAAACTTTCAACACATAGAGGAAAGTTAATATTATTGCAATATGTAGAAGCATATGTTCCTCTCTTATAATAATTTTCATTAGCATCATGAATGAATTCAAAAATATATGTTGAGAAACGTAGCATGCAATTTCAAAAAAATTCCTATGCTCACGCAAGATCTATCTAGGAGAAGCATAGCAACGAGTGGGGAAGAGTGTGTCTACGTACCCTCCTAGACCAAAGAGGAAGCGTTTGACAACGCGGTTGATGTAGTCGAACTTCTTCTCGTTCCAACCAATCAAGTACCGAACGTACGGCACCTCCGAGTTCTGCACACGTTTAGCTCGATGACGTCCCTCGAACTCTTGATCCAGCAGAGTGTCGAGGAAGTAGATGAGTTCCGTCAGCATGACGGCGTGGTGACGGTGATGGTGAAGTGATCCACGCAGGGCTTCGCCTAAGCACTATGAAGATATGACCGGAGGAGTAAACTGTGGAGGGGGCGCCGCACACGGCTAACAATTGTTGGTGTGTGTTCTAGGCGCCCCCTCCCCATGTATATATATGTTGGAGGGGAGGGGAGCAGCCCTAGTGGCGCCCCAAGTAGGAGGGATCCTACTTGGGCTCCTGCCCCAGGCCGGCGCCCCCATTTCCTTCTTTTGGCGATGAGGGGAAGGAAGGAGGAGGTGGCGCCCCCCTTTTCCTTTATCCCACCAAGGGGGAAAGGCAGGAGGAGGTGGCACCCTCTCCTTTCCTTCCTCTAGGGCCCACGGCCAGGGAAATGGGTGCACCAGCCCCTTGTGGGCTGGTCTATCCCTCCCTAGACCCATTAAGCCCATATCTTTGCCGGGGTTGCCCGAAACTCCTTTCCGGTGACCCCATATGTACTCGGTATCCTCCGGAACACTTCCGATGTCCGAATACTTTCGTCCCATATATCAATCTTTACCTCTTGACCATTTCGAGACTCCTCGTCATGTCCATGATCTCATCCGGGACCCCGAACAACATTCGGTCACCAAATCACATAACTCATATAATACAATATCGTCATTGAACGTTACGCGTGCGGACCCTATGGGTTCGAGAACTATGTAGACATGACTGAGACACCTCTCTGGTCAATAACCAATAGCCGAACCTGGATGCTCATATTGGCTCCCACACATATTCTACGAAGATCTTTATCGGTCGAACTGTTATGACAACATACATTATTCCCTTTGTCATCGGTATGTTACTTGCCCGAGATTCGATTGTTGGTATCTTCATACCAAATTCAATCTCATAACCAGAAAGTCTCTTTACTCATTCCGTAATGTATCATACTATACCTAACTCATTAGTCAGTTTGCTTGCAAGGCTTCTTATGATGTGCATTACCGGGAGGGCCCAGAGATAACTCTCCAATACTCGGAATGACAAATCCTAATCTCGATCTATGCCAACCCAACAAACACCTTCGGAGATACCTTTAGATCATATTTATAATCACCCAGTTACATTGTGATGTTTGATTGCACAAAAGGAATTCCTCCGGTATACGGGAGTTGCATAATCTCATAGTCGGAGGAATATGTATTTGTCATGAAGAAAGCAATAGCAACAAAACTGAACGATCATAATGCTCAGCTAATGAATGGGTCTTGTCCATCACATCATTCTCCTAATGATGTGATCTTGTTTAGCAAATGACAACACATGTCTATGGTTAGGAAACTTAACCATCTTTGATTAACGAGCTAGTCTAGTAGAGGCCTACTAGGGACACTGTATTTTGTGTATGTATCCACACATGTATCAAGTTTCCAGTTAATACAATTCTAGAATGAATAATAAACATTTATCATGAAATAAGGAAATATAAAATAACAACTTTAATATTGCCTCTAGGGCATATTTCCTTCAATATAACCATCACATAAAGCATTTTCTTTTCCACGAGCATAGAAATTTTATTACTCTCCACAAAAGCAAACTTGTTCTTATGTATAGTAGAGGGTGCAAACTCAACAAAACAACTATCATGCGAGGCATAATCCAATTGAAAATTAAAGTCAAGATGACAAGTTTCATGGTTACCATTATTCTTTATAGCATACATGTCATCAAAATAATCATCATAGATAGCAACTTTGTTCTCATAATCAATTGGAACCTCTTCCGAAATAGTGGATTCATCACTAAATTAAGTCATGACCTCTCCAAAACCACTTTATCATTATAATAATATTCAACACCCTCCAAAATAGTGGGATAATTAGTACCTAGAGTTGACACTCTTCCCAACCCACTTTCTTAATATAATCATCATAAATAGGAGGCATGCTACCTTCATAATAAATTTGCACATCAAAACTTGGGGGACAAAAAAAATCATCTTCATCAAACATAGCATCCCCAAGCTTATGGCTTTGCATATTATCAGCATCATGGATATTCAAAGAATTCATACTAACAACATTGCAATCATGCTCATCATTCAAAGATTTAGTGCCAAACATTTTATTAACTTCTTCTAACACTTGAGCACAATTTTCCTTTGCATCATTTTCACGAAAGACATTAAAAAGATGAAGCATAGGAGGCAACCTCAATTCCATTTTTTGTAGTTTTATTTTATAAACTCAACTAGTTATAAAACAAGAAACTAAAAGATTCGATTGCAAGATGTAAAGATATACCTTCAAGAGCTAACCTCCTCGGCAACGGCGCCAGAAAAGATCTTGTTGTCTACTACGCAACCTTCTTCTTGTAGACTCGTGTTGGGCCTCCAAGCTCAGAGTTTTGTAGGACAGTAGCAAATTTCCCACAAGTGGATGACCTAAGGTTTATCAATCCGTGGGAGCCGTAGGATCAAGATGCATGGTCTCCCTCAAACAACCCTGCAACCAAATAACAAAGAGTCTCTTGTGTCCCCAACACACCTAATACAATGGTATATTGTATAGGTGCACTAGTTCGGTGAAGAGATGGTGATATAACTGTAATATGGATGGTAGATATAGGTTTTTATAATCTGAAAATATAAAAACAACAATGTAACTAGTAGTAAAGTGAGCTAAAACGGTATTGTAATGCTTGGAAACAAGGCCTAGGGTTCATACTTTCACTAGTGCAAGTTCTCTCAACAATGATAACATAATTGGATCACATAACAATTACTCAACATGCAACAAAGAATCACTCCAAAGTTTCTATCAGAGAATGTAGGACGAAAACATGCATCAACCCCTATGCATAGATTACCCCAATGTCACCTCGGGAATCCGCAAGTTGAGTGCCATAATATACATCAAGTGAATCAACAGAACATCCCGTTGTCATCACATATATCCCATCACAAGACATACATAAAGTGTTCTCAAATCCAATACTCAATCCAACATAGCGAAACCTCAAAGAGCAAGACTCAATTCATCACAAGAAGATAGAGGGGGAGAAACACCATATGATCCAACTATAGTAACAAAGCTCGCGGTACATCAAGATCATGCCAAATCAAGAACACAAGAGAGAGAGAGATCAAACACATAGGTACTAGTACATACCCTCAGCCCCGAGGGTGAACTACTCCCTCCTCGTCATGGAGACCGCCGGGATGATGCAGATGGCCACTGGTGAAGGTTTCCCCCTACGGCAGGGTGCCGAAACGGGCTCCCGGCTGTTTTTTATGGCTACAGAGGCTTGCAGCGGCGGAACTCTCGATCCAGGTTTATTTCTGGGGGTTTCTGGATTTATAGGAATTTTTGGCGTCGGTTTCACATCAGGAGGGTCCACGAGTCAGCAACAAGGTAGGGGGCGCGCCCTACGGGGGTAGGCGTGCCCTCCACCCTTGTCGTTGTCTCGTGAATCTTTTGGTCCAACTCTTGTGCTTCGGGGCTTCTGGTCCATAAAAAATCACCGTAAATTTTCGGCTCGTTTGGACTCCGTTTGATATTCCTTTTCTGCAAAACTCAAAAACAAGGAAAAAACAGAAACTGGAACTGGGCTCTAGGTTAATAGGTTAGTCCAAACAATAATATAAAATAGCATATAAATGCATATAAAACATCCAAAACAGATAATATAATAGCATGGAACAATAAAAATTATAGATACGTTGGAGAGGTATCAGTGCATTACATAAACCAAAAGGCATGCGACTATAAGCATAAGTTCCAGAAGGACAAGTAAAGTTGGTTTTCTCTTGATCAGGCTGTGAAACAGGTATTTGAGAAAAACCAGAATATCCATCGAGAAAACAAAAGTGTGTGTGCTTAGATAATCTTTCTAGCATTTGATCAATAAAAGGCAAAGGGTAATGATCTTTTCTAGTTGCTTTATTTAATTTTCTAAAATCAATTACCATTCTATAACCAGTGACAATTGTTTGTGGAACAAGTTCATTTTTATCATTAGGAACAACAGTAATACCTCCCTTCTTAGGGAGACAATGAAACATGACTTACCCATCTACTATCAGCTATAGGATAGATTATACCTGCCTCCAGAAGCTTTAATATTTCAGTTCTTACCACTTCTTTCATTTTGGGATTCAAACTTCATTGGTGATCAACAATGGGTTTAGCATGAGGTTCCATATTAATTTTGTGCTAACAGAGAGTGAGACTAATGCCCTTTAAATCATCAAGATACTATCCAATAGCAGCTCGGTGCTTCTTCAGAACCTTCAATAATCTTTCTTCTTCATGTTCTGAAAGGTTAGAACTAAAAATAACAGGATAATATCCTTTTCTCATCAAGATAAGCATATTTCAAAGTGTCTCGTAATTGTTTTAATTCAAACATAGGATCACCTTTAGGTGGAGGAGGACCTCCTAGAGTTTCAATGGGAAAATTGTGTTTAAGCAGATGTCGTTGTTCAAAGAAATTTTTATCTATCTCATTTCTTTCCTGCATATGCATATTATTTTCATGGTCTAGCAAATATTGTTCTAGTTGATTAGTAGGAGGCACAACAATAGAAGCAAGACCAATTATTTCATCCTTACTAGACAATTCTTTCTTATAATGTTTTCTACTAGACTTAGAAAATTTAACTCATGAGACTCATCACCAAAACTAACACCGACAGTTTCTTTCTCACAATCTATTTTAGCATTAACGGTGTTCAAGAAAGGTCTACCAGAGATAATGGGACAAAAGTCATCTTGTGGGGAACCAAGAACAAGAAAATCAATCGGGTATTTTATTTTCCCAGACAAGACTTCAACATCTCTAACAATCTCAAGTGTTGTGATGGTGTCTGTATTAGCAAGATCAATAGTAACATCTATGTCTTCTATTTCAGCGGGTGCTATATCATTCATAACTTCTTGATATAAGGTAAAAGGAATAGCACTCACGCTAGCACCTATGTCACATAAACCATGACTAGCACATATGCTCGTGCGTTGCAAAGGGAGAAAAATATAGTATGCATTTCAAGTTAGTGAGACTTATATGCGCAACCAAAACCCTGTGTGCATGTGAAAAGGGAACATTTAGCTTCTTGGTTTCACCTGGTGTGAAGTAATCAATCCGCTATTTTTTTCATCCATTGAACGAGGGAATTTAAGAGTTTTATTACATCATCGTACACCAGAGAAGGCCCATGAATTATTCAAGATACTTTTCTTTTCAACCGAGGAGATTCTAAGGTATGAAGTTTCTGAATATTGAAGGAAACATGAATCATTTTTAAATCCTAAAAAGTTTTTGAAAATTATCTACACTTTCAAAAAACTCTAAAAAAATGAAATAGGAATATCTTTTAAAATTCACAAACATTTTTTGAAAGCATCAATTTTTTTATAAAAACATGAACATTATTTGAATTTGTGAACATTTTTGTAGAACGGAAACAAGTGTTGAAAATTCATATATCTTTTGAAAATGTGTAAATTTTAACATTATTTTGAATTGTGAAAATTTCACTAAAACAAGAATATTTTTCGAATTTGGAGCATTTAAAAAAATTCCATTTTGTTTTCAAAAATCTTGAACAATTTTGAAAAAAATAAAATTTAAAAAAAATGGGAAACAGTTTTCAGGTACCGAATATTTTTGAAAATAGTAACAAATTTTTTGAATTCAAAACATTTTCTATAATTTGATTTTTTTTTTGAAATGCTGAAGGTGTTTTGAGAATTTGAATTTATTAAATAAATTTGATAATAAAAATAAAATTGGAAGGGAAAAAAGGGATAGGGGAGGGAGAATAGAAGTAGACGTAAAACACATAAACAGTGAAAAATGGGGGTGCCCATTTTTGGTTGTCCTGTGCAAAGCTACAACTATTTATCGCCCTATGCGGAAAATAGAATTTTCTCAGATACATTTGCAGAAAAATAAGTGGGCTGGCTTCACTAGGCCTTACCGCATGGCCCACATACGAAATTCCATAAAATCTTTTCTTTTTAGCAGACAAACACATAAGGTACCACCTTAGATAAAAAATCAACGGTGAACGGATGAAAAATTGACGAAACGCACCTCGCTTTATTAGTAGGTATAGATAACAGTGTTCTCCTATTTTAACTGAGACAATAGGCATGCCAACAATAGGTCTATGTTTATCTTTTTCATCGGTTTTGGCAAATCTAGCCTCAATACTCATCGGACCGCATACATCGGTATGTATTATTTCCAATAAGTCATTGGCTCGTTCCATAGTTCCGGAGAACGAAGTTTTAGTCATATTTCCCATGAGGCATGGTTCACAAGTATCAAATGATTCATAATCAAGTGATTCCAAAAATCCATCTGGAGGGAGTTTCTTCATGCGCTTTACACCAATATGACCTAAACGGCAGTGCCACAAGTATGTTGCACTATCATTATCAACTTTGCATCTTTTGGCATTAATATTATGAATATGTGTAACACTACGATCGAGATTCAATAAACCATTAACATTGAAGGTTTTATTCATGTAAATAGAATAACAATTATTCTCTGTCTTAAATGAATAATCGTATTGCAATAAACACGATCCTATCTTGTTCATGCTCAATGCAAACACCAAATAATATTTATTTAGGCTCAACACTAATCCCGAAAGTATAAGGAGTGTGCGATGATGATAATATAAATCTTGGAACCACTTCCAACACACATCATCACTTCACCCTCAACTAGTCTCCATTTATTCTGCAACTCCTGTTTCGAGTTACTAATCTTAGCAACTGAACAAGTATCAAATACCCAGGGGCTACTACGAGCACTAGTAAGGTACACAACAATTAACATCTATATCAAATATACCTTTGTTCACTTTGCCATCCTTCTTATCCACCAAATATTTGGGTAGTTCCGCTTCTAGTGACTATTTCCTTTGCAGTAGAAGCACTCAGTTTTAGGCTCGGGTCTAGCTTTGGGCTTCTTCCCGGGAGTGGCAACTTGCTTGCCATTCTTCTTGAATTCCCTTTCTTTCCCTTTAACATTTTCTTCAAACCAGTGGTCTTGTTAATCATCAACACTTGATGCTCTTTCTTGATTTCTACCTTCGTCGATTTTAGCATCACCAAGAGCTCGGGAATCGTTTTCATCATCCCTTGCATATTATAGCTCATCACGAAGTTCGAGTAACTTGGTGATAGTGACTAGAGAACTCTGTCAATCACTATCTTATTTGGAAGATTAACTCCCACTTGATTCAAGCGATTGTACTACCCACACATTCTGAGTATATGCTCACTGGCTGAGCTATTCTCCTCCATCTTGTAGGCAAAGTACTTGTCAGAGGTCTCATACCTCTCGACGTGGGCATGAGTCTAAAATACCAATTTCAGCTATATTGGAACATGTCATATGCTCCATGGACTTCAAAACATTTTTGAAGTCCCGGTTCTAAGTTGTAAAGCATGGTGCACTAAATTATCAAGTAGTCATCATATCGAGCTTGCGAAACATTCATAATGTCTGCATCTGCTCCTATAATAGGTCTGTCACCTAGCGGCGCATCAAGGACATAATTTTTCTATGCAGCAATGAGGATAATCCTCAGATCATGGACCAGTCCGCTTCATTGCTACTATCATCTTCCAACTTATTTTTCTCTAGGAACATATCTAAAAACATAGGGGAGCTACAACACGAGCTATTGATCTACAACATAATTTGCAAATACTATCAGGACTAAGTTCATGATAAATTAAAGTTCAATTAATCAAATTACTTAAGAACTCCCACTTAGATAGACATCCCTCAAGTCATCTAAATGATACGTGATCCAAATCAACTAACCCATATCCGATCGTCACGTGAGATGGGGTAGTCATCAATGGTGAACATCTCTATGTTGATCATATCTACTATATGATTCACGTTCAACCTTTTTGTCTCCAGTGTTCCGAGGCCATGTCTGTACATGCTAGGCTCGTCAAGTTTAACCCGAGTATTCCACATGTGCAAAACTGTCTTGCACCCATTGTATTTGAAAGTAGAGCCTATCACACCCGATCATCATGTGATGTCTCAGCACGAAGAACTGTCGCAATGGTGCATACTCAAGGAGAACACTTATACCTTGAAATTTAGTTAAGGGATCATCTTATAATGCTACTGTCTTACTAAGAAAAATAAGATGCATAAAGATAAACATCACATGCAATCAAAATATGTGACATGATATGGCCATCATCATCTCGTGCTTTTGATCTCCATATCCAAAGCATCGTCATGATCTGCATCATCACCGGCTCGACACCTTGATCTCCATCATTGTGTCGTGGTCGTCTCGCCAACTATTGCTACTACAACTATCGCTACCGCTTAGTGATAAAGTAAAGCAATTACATGGCGTTTGCATTTCATACAATAAAGCGACAACCATAAGCTCCTGCCAGTTGCCGATAACTTTTACAAAATATTATCATCTCATACAATAACGTATATCACATCATGTCTTGACCATATCACATCACAAGCATGCCCTACAAAAACAATTTACATGTCCTCTAATTTGTTGTTGCAAGTTTTACGTGGCTGCTACGGGCTTCTAGAAAGAACCGTTCTTACCTACGACACAAAAACCACAATGGTGATTTATCAAGTTCACTGTTTTAACCTTCAACAAGGACCGGCCATAGTCAAATTGATTCAAGTAAAGTAGAAGAAACATACACCCTCCACTCACCTTTATACAAAACTAGTTGCATGTCTGTCGGTGGAACCTGTCTCATGAATGATGTCATGTAAGGTTTGTCTAGGCCGCTTCATCCAACAATATTACTGAATCAAAATAAGACATTTGTGGTAAGCAGTATGACGATCACCGCCCACAACTCTTTGTGTTCTACTCATCCATATCATCTACGAATAGACCTGGCTCGGATGCCACTGTTGGGAAACGTAGCATGCAATTTCAAAAAATTCCTACGCTCACGCAAGATCTATCTAGGAGATGCATAGCAACGAGAGGGGGACTGTGTATCTACGTACCCTCGTAGACCGAAAGAGGAAGCATTTGACAACGCGATTGATGTAGTCGAACTTCTTCTCGTTTCGACCGATCAATTATCGAACGTACGGCACCTCCGAGTTCCACATACATTCAGCTCGATGACGTCCCTCGAACTCTTGATCCAGGAGAGTGTCGAGGAAGTAGATGAGTTCCATGAGCATGACGGCATGGTGACAGTGATGGTGAAGTGATCCACGCAGGGCTTCGCCTAAGCACTATGAAGATATCACTGAAGGCGTAAACTGTGGAGGGGGGCGCCGCACAGGGCTAGCAATTGTTGGTGTGTGTTCTAGGTTCCCCCTCCCCATGTATATATATGTGGGAGGGGGAGGGGAGTGGCCCTAGGGGAGCCCCAAGTAGGAGGGATCCTACTTGGGCTCCTGCCCTATCCGGCGCCCCCTTTCCTTCTTTTGGCAATGAGGAGAAGGAAGAGGAGGTTGACGAGAACATGTACCTAGGGTAGGGTCTTAGGACTGACCGAAACATCCCACCCAAGGGCACTGACCTACAGTCAAAGGCATTCAAGGACCAACAGGGAATACCGACTGGGATCACCCCAAAGTGCAATCACTCGACAGAAGACTCCACTCGGATACCTCAATTCCACTTGACCATAGCATAGTCACACGACCATATGAAGAACCACTCGGTGTATATAAGATCTAAAGTCATCCCAGGATGGCAATGGTCAGCTGTTCACTTTGTAGTCTTAATGATCATTTATGGCTGGCGTTACCAGTAATGGCCCACCTTAACTCGAATTGAACCCTGTGTAACGAAGGTCTGAGGGGGTCCTGGTGCACTCTATATAAGACACCCTCCTCCTATGGCGCAAGGGTTCGCACCCCTTGTAATATTCACGCATATCCAGTTGACACAGCCTCAAAGCACCGAGACGTAGGGCTTTTACCTCCTCCGAGAGGGGCCTAAACTCGTAAACTTGCGTGTACAGCCTAACCGTAGCTAGGACCTTGCCTCCTCATACGTACCCCCTATTCTTACTGGCAGACTTACTCCCACGACAGTTGGCGCCCACCTTGGGGTAGGAGTTTAAGCGACTTCCGGTGAGGTTGCGAATTTCGTGCTCCGTCAACATGGTTTCCGGCGGTGGTTTGGCATTGGGCCACGAGATCCGTCTCGGCGCGCTCGTTTTCATCGCCGATGACTCCGCCTGGGTTCAAGAAGCTCCCCTCGACGCCGAGGCCCTCCCCGTCCGCCGGGTGACGCAATTCCGTGCGAGTGCTTGCGGCGTTCTTCTTCGACAGCTGCCGATTGTGACAGCCTGGTTTTGCCTTCTCCCTTTTTCCGGACTTTCTTTTTCCTTTGCTTTGGATTTGGAGTTTTGAATCAATTCAAATGGACTTGAACACTTGGGCCTACCCTTGATTTTCACCCAAGTGACCCATCCATCCCTAACTCAACCTTTCTTTCTCTGAAAAATCCCAAAAATGACCCAAGGAATATTTTTCAAAAGAAAAATATTCATTTTCTTCTCTGAAACTCACTTCAGAGAAGTATGCTCCAAAGCAACCCTCATTTTTATTGCTCATAAAATCCTGAGAAAATTCCCAAATATTCTTTGAACCCTAGGGCACCTCCCTGATCAAAAATATTGCATAACTTTTTGGAACATTTTTGCTATAGAAAATCATTTCTGTTCTGGACAGAATAGCCACTTTACACAACAAGTATGTTTTCCTTGATCCAACGAGGCTGATCTTTTCTGAGATTCAATAGCTGCCTAAGAGAATGCTAAACTCCAAAGCCCAGCTCTTAACTCTTACTGAATCACTCTCAGTTAACCTCACAAGTTACTGACCAGAAACTTACGAGGAAGTAAACCACGCACTCACAGCTCCTGGGTTCAACTCAAATCTTGGGAACCACTCAAACCACTAAGGACTACACGCCAGACATGGAGTTTGAGCTTAGCGCGGCCTGATGTCATAGTTCACACGGTGTCCGCGTTCGTCCAGGGGTGTTGGCATGCTGCTGACGCGCTCTGCGACGCGCCCGAGCTGCTGTTGTGCTCGTGCTCGCTTCCCCGACCGTCGTACCTTGCCAAACCTCGCCACCATCATCGTCTCGACCTCCTTAACTCCTCACTGGCGCTCGCTGACACCGGAGCTCGCCGCAGCGAGCACGGGCACGGCGCGGCCAAGCCAACAATGCGCCCATGCCACTGTGCTCGTCGCCTTCCTAGCTCTTGTGCTCGTCTCCGCCTTCCCACAGTGCCCATGTGAGCTGCGTCGCCTTCTCCCCCTCTCGCTGACGCCGTTCGTCGTCGGGCGCCGTGTCTTGAGCCTTCCGACAGAGCCCCGATCCCCTCCTCTCGCTCGCCTACAAATATGGTCCCCTCTCGACTCCTTGAGCATCACTGCACACTTCCACAACCTCCACAAGCTCGTAGGAAAGCCGAAGCCCGGCCGGGCAGGCCACTGGCCGCCGCCCTGACCCGAGCTCGCCGGCGATTCCCCGTAGCCCCTCCACCTCACTCAACCGCCTTTCGAGGTCAACCCACTCCTCAGGCGTCTTGCTGGGGGCTCACTGGTGTCGTCCGACCCCGTTGGAGCCCCTGGTGCAGCCCCACGACACCGTCGTCTCCAATTCCGGCGACCTATACTTTCTGCCGCCGTTGAAGAGGCCCGTTCCGACCCCGTATGACCACCCCTAGCCACAATACGGGTACATGCAGGTGCGCCTCGACCTCCTCTCTCCTTCTATCCCTCTAGATCTAGCCGCCGGGCACTCCTCGCCCGAGAACGCGCCTTTGACACGCCGTCCGCCTCTGTTTCTCTCTCCCTCTCACTCCGACCTGACTAGTGGGGCCCGTGGTCAGCCTCTCAGCCGTGCGCGAAGTGGTATGAGTGGTGGTGCATTTCAGAAGTGCGCCATCGATGTCACCCCCTGGTTTTCTTTTATTTCAAACTTAAATCAAATTTTGACAAGAACTTTGACTGGCTATAACTCCTAAACCACAAGTCCAAATGAGTTGATTCATTTTGCATTGTGTTCTTACTAGAAAGCTCTAGCAGTACACCCAAGATGAGATTTTTCTCTGCTGCCTAGATTTTCTAGTAATTTCAGAAGTGTTCTTGATGTTTTCTTTCTTTAATTTTAATTATTTTCAGAAGGAGAAGCTTGTCTTGAAGAGATCCAGGAGGAGTGTGAAGCTCCTCTGAACTAAGGCAAGAAACACCAATATTTTCATGGTGTCTTTTTCAATATCCATGATTTTCCCAACTTGAATGTAAGTTATTTCTTGCATATAGTTATTTAATGAATAATACTTTTGTTAGTTATTTTTTCATGAGTAAGATGCTTAGTTTACAGAAGTGAGTACTTGAACTAGTGAGATCTAGCATGAGTAGGTTGAATATGTGTTTTCGCTATGACTATGGTATGACTAGCATCGGTATTATTTTTTGTATGTGCATGATGAGTTTCATATGGTAAATGATAAACTAAAAATGATGAGTGCAAATAACCAGTGAAAAATATTCAACAAAGTTTAGTGATGATTTGTGAAAGTATAACTTTTGATGAGGTTGATCTGTTAATTCTAAGTGATACGTGATGCATGTCATATGGTTGCATGACTATGGCATATGGTGACTCGAGCATTTTATTTCAAGTTAAACCTGATGTTAATTGAACTTTAACATAAAGTTGATCGGGTCATGGTGCCACTGAATCGAGCTGACCAGTGCAACCACATTTGCCTTTATGGGAAGGCCTTTAGTCGGTCTGCTGTCATGCCTCTTGTTGGTGCCTCCAATGAGGGAAGGTTATGGGCGTGCATTACCCTAGATTGGTAAGCAGACATAACCTTGTGTGCCCGTTGTCGGTGTCAAAACCGTCGGATCTCGGGTAGGGGGTCCCGAACTGTGCGTCCGTAACAGTAGGCAGGGGACACGATGTTTTACCCAGGTTCGGGCCCTCTCGATGGAGGTAATACCCTACTTCCTGCATGATTGATCTTGATGATATGAGTATTACAAGAGTTGATCTACCACGAGATCGAGGAGGCTAAACCCTAGTAGCTAGCCTATGATTATGATTGTTGTTGTCCTACGGACTAAACCCTTTGGTTTATATAGACACCGGAGGAGGCTAGGGTTACATAGATTCGGTTACAGAGAAGGAGATCTGACATCCGAATCGGCAAGCTTGCCTTCCACGCAAAGGAGAGTCCCTTCCGGACACGAGACGAAGTCTTGAGTCTTGTATCTTCATAGTCTTGTATCTTGTATATAGTTCGGCTGTCCGGATACCCCCTAATCCAGGACTCCCTTAGTAGCCCCTGAGGCAGGCTTCAATGACGATGAGTCCGGCGCGCAGATTGTCTTTGGCATTGCAATGCGGGTTCCATCTCCGAATACTCCAAGGAAGATTCTGGACACAAGGATCGTGTCCGGCTCTGCAAAATAATTTCCACACACCACTGTAGAGAGCACAATACTTTACAAATCTAATCTGCTGACAATTTTTCATGGCGTGCCCTTACGCCGCGGCTTGGCTTAATACGAACCGTTTTTTTAGCCTGCCACGACACGCACCGCAAGGCGGTTTTATTGGCACGCCTCGTCCAAGCAGAGATCTTTTCCCCCTTATTGCGGGATTCTCATCAATATGGGTGCGGGCAACCCAACCACGCCTATTGGCATGACCCTATGTTTTTAGGCAAGTCCCAAACGGTTACGCTGAGGACGCTTGATATTCACCCCCTTTATAGAGGGGCCGAGGCCTATCCCTCTATCTTACCACGCTTGCGCCTTTCCGCATCTCAAGTTCCAACACCCGAAGCTCAAGCTTAGGCACTTCGGATCTTCAATCATGTCCGGATCCAACCTTCAAGGCCGGTGGATGGCCTCCTCTGTCACAGAGGAGGACATTGCGAAGCTCAGGGAGGCCAGATATCTGACCGCCAACGTCAAGCACAGGCTTCCTGCTCCAGGGCAGGTCATCCCCACTCCCAAGCCCAACGAGAGTGTTGTATTTGTTTCTCACTTCCTCCGAGGCTTAGGCTTCACCCTCGATCCCTTTGTGAGAGGGCTCATGTTCTATTACGGGCTAGATTTTCACGATCTAGCTCCGGATTCCATTCTTCACATCTCGTCGTTTATCGTTGTGTGCGAAGACTTCCTCCACATCACCCCACACTTCGGCTTATGGCTCAAGACCTTCAATGTAAAGCCGAAGGTGATCAAGGGGCGACACGCGGAGTGTGGTGGCGCTGCAATAAGCAGAAACGCCGATGCCCCATGGCCAGCGGGTTCCTTCCCGGAGGTGTCCAATCTATGGCAACGGAGGTGGTTCTATGCCACAGCTCCCCGAGGCACAAAGTGGGCGGCTGCCCCCGCCTTCCGCCCGGGCCCTCCTCCTCAACTGGCATCGTGGGCCAACGTTGGACTGGACTCGGGGCCTGCTAACGACGTACCGACATTGCAGAGCCGCATTTGAGAGCTTCTTGAGAGGGACATCAGTCTTGTCAGCATAATTCAGGTAATGTTAGTTCGACGGATCGTGTCGTGCAAACGTCGGCCTCTCCGGATGTGGGAGTTCAACCCATATGGTCCGCAAACTATTCATCACTTCTTCGGCATGACGCTCGAAGGGATGTATAGGTTATTCTTCGGACCACGAGTAAAGTGTCCGGACACCACCGAGGATGCGGGCCTGAGCCGCAACCGCCCAGATACCCAAGTAAGTCATCCTGGAACCGAACACTTCATTTATATTTATCACAACATTATTCTGAAAACTGTCCGCGGCCAGGATTGGCTCAGCAAGGCGGAGAGGATCAGGTGTCCGGCCCCACTTCCGAAGGCTCGCCTAGTCCTACAATAGCCAGGATGCTTAGACATGCGCTAAGTCAAGTGCCCTCGGGGAAAGATGAAGGTGAGAATAGAGAAGCCGAGCTTCACACATTGCACATCCAAACCGGGGGAATTACTGTCTCCACGAAGGAGGATAGTCGGGGAGGGGAATCTAAGGTTTCCTCCCCCCGTGGGAACAGGAGGGCCGCCTCCGAAGACTTGGAAACGGAGGTGCCTAAACAAGGGAAGAAAACTTCACCCGGGGGCTCATACGTCTCCAACGTATCTATAATTTATGAAGTATTCATGCTATTATATTATCCATCTTGGATGTTTTATGGGCTTTACTATGCACTTTTATATTATTTTTGGGACTAACCTATTAACCGGAGGCCCAGCCCATATTGCTGTTTTATTGCCTGTTTCAGTATTTGGAAGAAAAGGAATATCAAACGGAGTCGGAACAGAACGAAATCAATTGAAGAAGTTATTTTTGGAAGGAAAGCAACCCGGGAGACTTGGAGTGCACGTCAGGAAAGAAACGAGGGAGCCATGAGGTAGGGGGCGCGCCCTCCACCCTCGTGGGCCCCTCGTGGCTCCCCTGACGTACCTCTTTCGCCTATATATTCCGTTATACCCTAAAACCATCAGAACAGAAGATAGATCGGGAGTTCCACCGCCGCAAGCCTATGTAGACACCGAAAACCTCTCGGGAGCCCGTTCCGGCACCCTGCCGGAGGGGGATCCCATCACCGGTGGCCATCTTCATCATCCCGGCGCTCTCCATGACGAGGAGGGAGTAGTTCACCCTCGGGGCTGAGGGTATGTACCAGTAGCTATGTGTTTGATCTCTCTCTCTCTCTCTCGTGTTCTTGATTTGGCACGATCTTGATGTATCGCGAGCTTTGCTATTATAATTGGATCTTATGTTTCTTCTCCCCCTCTACTCTCTTCTAATGGATTGAGTTTTCCCCTTGAAGTAATCTTATCGGATTGAGTCTTTAAAGATTTGAGAACACTTGATGTATGTCTTGCCGTGATTATCTGTGGTGACAATGGGATATCATGTGCCACTTGATGTGTGTTTTGGTGATCAACTTGCGGGTTCCGCCCATGAACCTATGCATAGGGGTTGGCACACGTTTTTGTCGTGATTCTCCAGTAGAAACTTTGGGGCACCCTTTAAGGTTCTATGTGTTGGTTGAATAGATGAATCTGAGATTGTGTGATGCATATCGTATAATCATACCCACGGATACTTGAGGTGACATTGGAGTATCTAGGTGACATTAGGGTTTTGGTTGATTTGTGTCTTAATGTGTTATTCTAGTACAAAATCTAGGGCTGTTTGTGACAATTATAGGAATAGCCCACCGGATTGATTGGAAAGAATAACTTTGAGGTGGTTTCGTACCCTACCATAATCTCTTCGTTTGTTCTCCGCTATTAGTGACTTTGGAGTGACTCTTTGTTGCATGTTGAGGGATAGTTATATGATCCAACTATGTTATTATTGTTGAGAGAACTTGCACTAGTGAAAGTATGAACCCTAGGCCTTGTTTCCTATCATTGCAATACCGTTTACGCTCACTTTTATTATTAGTTACCTTGCTGTTTTTATTATTTCAGATTACAAATACCTTTATCTACTATCTATTTTGCACTTGTATCACCATCTCTTCGCCGAACTAGTGCACCTATACAATTTACCATTGTATTGGGTGTGTTCGGGACACAAGAGACTCTTTGTTATTTGGTTGCAGGGTTGCTTGAGAGAGACCATCTTCATCCTACGCCTCCTATGGATTGATAAGCCTTAGGTCATCCACTTGAGGGAAATTTGCTACTGTCCTAGAAACCTGTGCACTTGCAGGCCCAACAATGTCTACAAGGAGAAGGTTGCGTAGTAGACGTCAAGCTCTTTTCTGGCGCCGTTGCCGGGGAGGCTAGGTAAGTGAAGGTATATCTTTAGATCTTGCCATCGAATCTTTTTGTTTCTTGTTTTAGCACTATTTTTTTATAAAAGAAAACTACGAAAAAAATGGAATTAAGGGTGCCTCATATGTTTCATCTTTTTAATGTCTTTCGTGAAAATGATGGGAAGGAAAATTGTGCTCAAGTACTAGAAGAAGAATTACATAGAATGCTTGGCATAAAATATTTGAATGATGAGCATGATTGCAATGTTGTTAGTATGAATTCTTTGAATACCCATGATCCTTATGATACGAAAAGGCCCAAGCTTGGGGAAGCTATGTTTAATGAGGATGACATATTTGAGAATATATGTGCTGCAATTAATGTTTGTCCCAAGCTTGGGGATGCTACATTTAATGAAGATGATATTTTTAGCCTCTCAAGTTTTGATATGCTAAGTTGTTATGACGATAGCATGCCTCTTACCTATGATGATTATATTGATGAAAGTGGGTTTGGAAGAGTGTCAACTTTAGGAAGTAGTGATCCCACTATTTTGGAGGATGTTGAATCTTATTGTGATGAATATGAAAGTGGATTTGGAAGAGTGTCAACTTTATTTAGTGATTCCACTATCTTGGGAGAGGTTTCAATTGATTATGATAACAAAGTTGCTACTTATGATGATTATTGTGATGAAACTTATGCTATAAAAAGTAGTGATGATTATATTTATAAAGCTTGTCATGATTATGATTACCCTTTTTCTGGACATTACTCTTTTAACGTGGAAACAATTTTTAGTGTTCAAGTCTCTTATGATACTCCCACTATTCCGAATGAGAAGAATTTTGCTTATGTGGAGAGTAATAAGAATTCTATGCTTGTAGATCATGAAAAGAATGATTTAGGTGCTGGTTATATTGTTGAATTCGTTCATGATGCTACTGAAAATTATTATGAGGGAGGAACATATGCTTGTAGGAGTTGCAATAATATCAAGTTTCCTCTCTATGTGCTTAAAGTTTTGAAGTTATGCTTGTTTTGCCTTCCTATGCTAGTTGATTATTGTTCCCATAAGTTGTTTGCTCACAAAATCCCTATGCATAGGATGTGGGTTAGGCTTAAATGTGCTAGTCACATGCTTCATGATGCTCCCATTGTGTTTCAATCCTTATCTTTTATGTGAGCATCATTGCCATCATCATGCCTAGCTAAAAGGCATTAAAGAAAAGCACTTGTTGGGAGGCAACCCAATTTTATTTTAGTTTCTTACTTTTTGGTTCTGTTTAGTAATAAATAATCCATCTAGCTTCTGTTTAGATGTGGTTTTGTGTTTTAATTAGTGTTTGTGCCAAATAAAACCTTTGGGAAGACTTGGGGGAAGTCTTTATTATCATGCTGTAAAAAACAGAAACTTTAGCGCTCACGAGATTAGCTTCAACTTTTTACTGGAGAGTGCTATTTAGTTGATTCTTTTTGCAGATGATTACTAGACAAATTCCTCAGGTCCACCAATTTATTTTAGTGTTTTTGGGGTTCCAGAAGTTTGCGTTAGTTACAGATTACTACAGACTGTTCTGTTTTTGACAGATTCTGTTTTTCGTGTGTTGTTTGCTTATTTTGATGAATCTATGGCTTGTAAAATAGTTTATAAACCATAGATAAGTTGGAATACAGTAGGTTTAACACCAATATAAATAAAGAATGAGTTAATTACAGTACCTTGAAGTGGTGTTTTGTTTTCTTTCGCTAACGGAGCTCACGATTTTTCTGTTAAGTTTTGTGTTGTGAAGTTTTCAAGTTTTGGGTAAAGATTCGATGGACTATGGAATAAGGAGTGGCAAGAGCCTAAGCTTGGGGATGCCCCGGGAAGGCATCCCCTCTTTCATCTTCGTTCATCGGTAACTTTACTTGGAGCTATATTTTTATTCACCACATGATATGTGTTTTGCTCGGAGCGTCATTTTATTTTGTTAGTTTTGCTTGCTTTTATTTATAATAATGTTTTGCATCTTTATTTTCAATAAAAATGTCAAGGATAGCTTTTACCGTGCTTATGTTGCAAGTATACATGTTGCTGTTTCAAAACAGAAAGTTTACCGCTGTTGCAAAAATTCCTCAGGAAAGTCAGAGCATGATAAAATGTTGAAACCTTTTGCATAAGAAGCTCTGATAAATTTACTACAGTGGGAATTTTCTTTCATAATTTTTGTAGTTAGGGAAGTATGATGAATCTTGCATTCTTTGCAGACTGTACTGTTTTGGCAGATTGCTGTTATGTTTGCATTGTTTGCATATGTTTGCTTGTTTAATGATTCTATTTGAGGATAGAAGTGTTAAATATGCAGAGGCATTTAGTATGCAATGTTGAATAATAATCTTAGTGATTTCTTACAGTAGAAAATGATAAGGTTTTGCATTGGTTTATACTAAGCTATCTCACGAGTTCTTGTTGAGTTTGGTGTGGATGAAGCTTTTGATAAAAAGAGAAACCATGATATGAGAGGAATTAAGGAGACACAAAAGCTCAAGCTTGGGGATGCCCAAGGCACCCCAAGATAATATTTCAAGAAGTCTAAAGCATATAAGCTTGGGGATGCCCCGGTAGGCATCCCACCTTTCTTCTTCGACAACTATCGGTTAGTATCGGTTGAGCCTAAGTTTTTGCTTCTTCACATGAGTTGTGCTATCCTGGCAATGCCATTTTGTTTTGCTTTGCTTTCTGTTCGAATAAAATACCAAGATCTGAAATTCTTAAATGAGAGAGAGTCTTCACATAATTACATAATTATTTAGCTACTCATTTGATCTTCACTTATATCTTTTTGGAGTAGTTTGCCAGTTACTCGTGTGCTTCACTTATATCCTATGAGTAAATGGTTGAATGAGTTGAATGTCATAAATATGAAATTATATATGTTTCATATGCTTACCCCGTTAGGAGTAATGACTTCACATCTAAGAAGTAGAGGTTGTAAATTTATTGAAGGTTAGCAAGCATTGTATTGGTCATTTGAACAATTCATGAAAGAATATTGAAGGAAGAGAGATTTCACATATAAATATACTATCTTAGACATTTTTATAATTGGGAGCACTCATTAAGTATGACATGCTAAAGAGTTGATGTTGGACAAGGAAGACAACGTAATGGGTTATGTTTTTCGACATCTCAGTTAAAGTATATTGTCATGGATCATTCAAACATGTTGAGCTTGCCTTTCCCCCTCATTCTAGCCAAAATTCCTTGCACCAAGTAGAGATACTACTTGTGCCTCCAAATATCCTTAAACCCAGTTTTGCCATGAGAGTCCACCATACCTACCTATATGCGGTATTTACCTGCCGTTCCAAGTAAATTTGCATGTGCCAAACTCTAAACCTTCAAATAATAATCTGTTTTGTATGCCCGAATCGCTCATGTAGCGACTAGGGGCTGTCAGTATCTTCCATGCTAGGTGGGTTATTCTCACGATGAGTGGAATCCGCTCATCATTCACGAGAAAATGGCGGTAACTCGGATGCCCAGTCCCGTGATCAAAAGATCAAAATCAAATAAAAAATAATGGCAAACAAAACTCCCCCAGGATTGATGTTAGTTGGAGGCACTCGTTGTTTCGAGCAAGCCATGGATTGATGATTGTTGGTGGAGGGGGAGTAAAAACTTTTACCATTCTGTTTGGGAACCGCCTATAATGTATGTAGTGTGGAAGATATTGGGAACTCTTGGTTGTTATGTTGACAATGAGATCATACCTCTCAAAATTATTTTCCTCTCTATTTTAAAATCGAGCTCTGGCACCTCTGCAAATCCCTGCTTCCCTCTGCGAAGGGACTATCTTTTACTTTATGCAAGAGTTAAGGTGATCTTCACCTTTCCCTTTTTCATTTTATCCTTTGGCAAGCACTTTGTGTTGGGGTGATCCTGATATATATATCCAATTGGATGTAAGTTAGCATGAACTATTATTGTTGACATCACCCAAAGGTGAATACGTTGGGAGGCAACACTATAAGCCCCTATCTTTCTCAGTGTCCGATTAAAACTCCATAACCATTAGTATTGCGTGAGTGTTAGCAATTGTGGAAGACTACATGATAGTTGAGTATGTGAAGTTTGCTAAATTAAAGCTCTGACATAGACCCTTCCTGAAAATAGGATGAATTGCAATTGTTTGATGACTAAGAATGAAGTTTGCTAGTTTAGGGTCTATGCTTTAATATGTGAATTTCTTGTTACTTGTTCGTGAGAAGTTTTATAAGTTGAACTACTGTTATGACATATAATTATGCTAGAAAAGGTGATTGAAATTATCATTGATCAAACTTATGCACCTTCTAGCATTCACACTTCATATATTCTTTCTTCATCACTTACCTACTTGAGGACGAGCAGGAATTAAGCTTGGGGATGCTGATACGTCTCCAACGTATCTATAATTTATGAAGTATTCATGCTTTTATATTATCCATCTTGGATGTTTTATGGGCTTTACTATGCACTTTTATATTATTTTTGGGACTAACCTATTAACCGGAGGCCCAACTCATATTGCTGTTTTATTGCCTGTTTCAGTATTTCGAAGAAAAGGAATATCAAACGGAGTCGGAACAGAACGAAATCAACTGAAGAAGTTATTTTTGGAAGGAAAGCAACCCGGGAGACTTGGAGTGCACGTCAGGAAAGAAACGAGGGAGCCACGAGGTAGGGGGCGCGCCCTCCCCCCCCCAGGCGCGCCCTCCACCCTCGTGGGCCCCTCGTGGCTCCCCTGACGTACCTCTTTCGCCTATATATTCCGTTAGACCCTAAAACAATCAGACCAGAAGATAGATCGGGAGTTCCGCCGCCGCAAGCCTCTGTAGACACCAAAAACCTCTCGGGAGCCCGTTCTGGCACCCTGTCGGAGGGGGATCCCATCACCGGTGGCCGTCTTCATCATCCCGGCGCTCTCCATGATGAGGAGGGAGTAGTTCACCCTCGGGGCTGAGGGTATGTACCAGTAGCTATGTGTTTGATCTCTCTCTCTCTCTCGTGTTCTTGATTTGGCACGATCTTGATGTATCGCGAGCTTTGCTATTATAATTGGATCTTATGTTTCTTCTCCCCCTCTACTCTCTTCTAATGGATTGAGTTTTCCCCTTGAAGTAATCTTATCGGATTGAGTCTTTAAAGATTTGAGAACACTTGATGTATGTCTTGCCGTGATTATCTGTGGTGACAATGGGATATCATGTGCCACTTGATGTATGTTTTGGTGATCAACTTGCGGGTTCCGCCCATGAACCTATGCATAGGGGTTGGCACACGTTTTCGTCGTGATTCTCCGGTAGAAACTTTGGGGCACTCTTTAAGGTTCTATGTGTTGGTTGAATAGATGAATCTGAGATTGTGTGATGCATATCGTATAATCATACCCACGGATACTTGAGGTGACATTGGAGTATCTAGGTGACATTAGGGTTTTGGTTGATTTGTGTCTTAAGGTGTTATTCTAGTACGAACTCTAGGGCTGTTTGTGACAATTATAGGAATAGCCCACCGGATTGATTGGAAAGAATAACTTTGAGGTGGTTTCGTACCCTACCATAATCTCTTCGTTTGTTCTCTGCTATTAGTGACTTTGGAGTGACTCTTTGTTGCATGTTGAGGGATAGTTATATGATCCAACTATGTTATTATTTTTGAGAGAACTTGCACTAGTGAAAGTATGAACCCTAGGCCTTGTTTCCTATCATTGCAATACCGTTTACGCTCACTTTTATTATTAGTTACCTTGCTGTTTTTATTATTTCAGATTACAAATACCTTTATCTACTATCTATTTTGCACTTGTATCACCATCTCTTCGCCGAACTAGTGCACCTATACAATTTACCATTGTATTGGGTGTGTTGGGGACACAAGAGACTCTTTGTTATTTGGTTGCAGGTTTGCTTGAGAGAGACCATCTTCATCCTACGCCTCCTACGGATTGATAAACCTTAGTTCATCCACTTGAGGGAAATTTGCTACTGTCCTACAAACCTGTGCACTTGCAGGCCCAACAACGTCTACAAGGAGAAGGTTGCGTAGTAGATATCAGGGGCCCTGCCTCGGAGGGCGTTCTCACCTCGCCATGCCCGCAAACGGGCCATCCCTCCACCGAGCTGTAAGTTAATAGTAAATAAAAAGCTACTGCTTACTCCTCTGAGAACAATAACCAGGATCCATCCTTTGCAGTCCGGCTAGTAGCTCTTCTCAACAGAGTTCGTCTTCGGGGGATCTTCTTCCGGAGATGATGGAGAGTGAAACCCCATCTGCCTCTCCGCCCCATGAGGCAGGTGACCCTGAGGTGTCGTCACGGAGGAGTGCAGATCCGCCGAGGCTGGAAGCTAACACTTCGGCCGCCCCGAGCCCGGAGTGTTCGGTTCCCACGGGGGGCAATAGGAAGGGTCCGGGACAGTCCGGCGCCCGGCCGGACACACTGACGGGCCTTCTGGAGCAAGGTGCTCTATTGGCGGATCACCGTACATTAATGGGTACGGTGTTTGAGAAGATTTCATCCGCCACCAGCGGGTTGAATGAAGCTTTTACGAGCCTGCTCAAAGGCTTTGAGGTACATAATGAAATACATAATTTTTCGGTTGTACCGCACGCGCTAGGTGTGCTCCGTATAATTAGTAGCCCCTGAGACTCTGGTTTCCAGCCCTAGGGGGCAAGCGGAGGATCACACTCCCAAGTAATGATCGCACTGCATTCATGCGCAGGTGGCTAAGGGTCCAGCGATAGACCGGACCGCTGAATTCGCCGAACTGAGGCGATAGATTGATGTGGTGGACGCCGACATCACGCTTGTAAACGAGCGGCTTGACGAGTCACAGAGTATGTGCTCTTTTTTCCTCATTTGTTTTAGGAAATATTAAGAGGAGCATAATGTTAATGTGATATGCTTTGGCTACAGGCGGGGCTGCTGCCGTGGAGGCCCTGTGGGAGGAACTTGCCTTAGCCAAGGAACAAGCCCGGGCTAGAAATGCGGCTGCCCTAAAGGCGGCCGAAGATTTGAGAGCCGAACAGGATGCTCATCGCCGAAGTGAAGATAAAATAGCCGAGATGGCTATGGAGCTGAAAGACGCCACCGGCCGGTATGAGCTCCTTGAAAAGGAGAATCAGGCGAAGTCGGCTGACCTGAAGAAGGCCCTTGATGCGGCCAAGGAGACGCGTTCTGAAATAAGAGCTGCGTGGGAGGAGCTTCGACAGGCCGGAGAAATCACGGCTGGAAGCCCCTATTTGTTGCGCATGAAGTTCTTAGATCCAAAGTACGCTCCTCTGGATCAACTTTGGAGCGCTGCAGATGCGTATGCGGATCTGGCAAAAAGTATGGCTGATGCGACCAAGTTCTTCAAGGATCAAAAAGATAATGAAGTAGAAAGGCTGTTCTGGTCGCAATTCAGTGCTCCAACGCGCCCGTTGCCATTGAGAGAGAGGATGGCCGCTATGGCCGAGCTCCATAGGTTGTCCGGTCTTGCAATGAGGTCTGTAATAGACCATCTGTGGCCGAAGGGACCGAGGCCGGAAGTTATTTTGGTTTAGTGCAACAATTCCTTGGCGCCGTATCGCGAATCGATGCCATGAAGAGGTCGGCGTGCATAGAGGGTGCGCGGATGGCTCTTGCCCGTGTTAAAACATATTGGGCGGATATGGAGGTCACCATCATTGCGACCCAGAATCCGGCAGGAAGCCAGGACCCAGCCGAGCACTATTTTGAGCAGGTCATAGAAGGTGCCCGTTTAATCGAGGCTTAGTGCTCGAAGAGTGTCATGTTCGAGTGACAGGTCGTTCAATTGTAAAAACAATTCTACTTTAATTATAGAGGCTATGTTTATACTTTCTCCCGAAAGTGTTATAGTGCCTCCTGTGCGGCCGTTTGATGTATATATATATATATATATAACCTGAAAGTTAGCAGTCGTTGGCTTCAGCCCCCACGCATATAATGCGGGGGTGTTCGCAAAAATGTGCATAATCACACTTGATCCAACATCTAGTCCATTAAGGAGGTGATTGAAGGAAATATGCCCTAGAGGCAATAATAAAGTATTATATATTTCCTTATATCATGATAAATGTTTATTATTCATGCTGGAATTGTATTAACCGGAACCATAATACATGTGTGAATACATAGACAAACAAAGTGTCACTAGTATGCCTCTGCTTGACTAGCTCGTTAATCAAAGATGGTTATGTTTCCTAGCCATAGACATGAGTTGTCATTTGATTAACGGGATCACCTCATTAGGAGAATGACGTGATTGACATGACCCATTTCGTTAGCTTAGCACCCGATCGTTTAGTATGTTGCTATTGCTTTGTTCATGACTTATACATGTTCCTATGACTATGAGATTATGCAACTCCCGTTTACCGGAGGAACACTTTGTGTGCTACCAAACGTCACAACGTAACTGGGTGATTATAAAGGTGCTCTACAGGTGTCTCCAAAGGTACTTGTTGGGTTGGCGTATTTCGAGATTAGGATTTGTCACTCCGATTGTCGGAGAGGTATCTCTGGGCCCACTCGGTAATGCACATCACTATAAGCCTTGCAAGCATTGTGACTAATGAGTTAGTTGCGGGATGATGTATTACGGAACGAGTAAAGAGACTTGCCGGTAACGAGATTGAACTAGGTATCGAGATACCGACGATCGAATCTCGGGCAAGTAACATACCGATGACAAAGGGAACAACGTATGTTGTTATGCGGTCTGACCGATAAAGATCTTCGTAGAATATGTGGGAGCCAATATGGGCATCCAGGTCCCGCTATTGGTTATTGACCGGAGAGGTGTCTCGGTCATGTCTACATTGTTCTCGAACCCAAAGGGTCCGCACGCTTAAAGTTACGATGACAGTTTTATTATGAGTTTATATGTTTTGATGTACCGAAGGTTGTTCGGAGTCCCGGATGTGATCACGGACATGACGAGGAGTCTCGAAATGGTCGAGACGTAAAGATTGATATATTGGACGACTATATTCGGACACCGGAAGTGTTCCGGAGAAGTTTCGGATTAAACCGGAGTGCCGGAGGGTTACCGGAACCCCCCGGGGAAGTATTGGGCCTTAGTGGGCCTTGAGGGGAGAGAGAGGGCAGCAGCCAGGAGGTGGTGCGCCCCCTCCCAGGAGGAGTCCTAGTTGGACTAGGAGAGGGGGGCGCAGCCCCCTTTCCCTCTCCCTCTCTTTCCTTCCCCCCTTCTTTCCTAGTAGGACTAGGAAGGGGAGTCCCTACTCCTACTAGGAGGAGGACTCCCCCCCTCTCCTTGGCGCGCCCATAGGCAGCCGGCCTCCCCCTTGCTCCTTTATATACGGGGGCAGGGGGCACCTCTAAACACACTTGATATACGATATTTTAGCCGTGTGCGGTGCCCCCCTCCACCAGATTACACCTCGATAATACCGTCGCGGAGCTTAGGCGAAGCCCTGCGTCGGTGGAACATCATCATCGTCACCACGCCGTCGTGCTGACGAAACTCTCCCTCAACACTCGGCTGGATCGGAGTTCGAGGGACGTCATCGAGCTGAACGTGTGTAGAACTTCGGAGGTGCCGTGCGTTCGGTACTTGATCGGTCGGATCGTGAAGACGTACGACTACATCAACCGCGTTGTGATAACGCTTCCGCTGTCGGTCTACGAGGGTACGTGGACAACACTCTCCCCTCTCGTTGCTATGCATCACCATGATCTTGCGTGTGCGTAGGAATTTTTTTGAAATTACTACGTTCCCCAACAGTGGCATCCGAGCCTGGTTTTATGCGTTGATGCTATGCACGAGTAGAACACAAGTGAGTTGTGGGCGATATAAGTCATACTGCTTACCAGCATGTCATACTTTGGTTCAGCGGTATTGTGAGATGAAGCGGCCCGGACCGACATTACGCGTACGCTTACGCGAGACTGGTTTCACCGTTCGGAGCACTCGTTGCTTAAAGGTGACTGGCGGGTGTCTGTCTCTCTCACTTTAGTTGAACCGAGTGTGGCTACGCCCGGTCCTTGCGAAGGTTAAAACAGCACCAACTTGACAAACTATCGTTGTGGTTTTGATGCGTAGGTAAGAACGGTTCTTGCTAAGCCCGTAGCAGCCACGTAAAACATGCAACAACAAAGTAGAGGACGTCTAACTTGTTTTTGCAGGGCATGTTGTGATGTGATATGGTCAAGACATGATGTGATATAATGTGTTGTATGAGATGATCATGTTTTGTAACCGAGTTATCGGCAACTGGCAGGAGCCATATGGTTGTCGCTTTATTGTATGAGATGCAATCGCCATGTAATAGTTTTACTTTATCACTAAGCGGTAGCGATAGTCGTAAAAGCAATAAGTTGGCGAGACGACAACGATGCTACGATGGAGATCAAGGTGTCGCGCCGGTGACGATGGTGATCATGACGGTGCTTCGGAGATGGAGATCACAAGCACGGTGCTTCGGAGATGGAGATCACAAGCACAAGATGATGATGGCCATATCATATCACTTATATTGATTGCATGTGATGTTAATCCTTTATGCATCTTATCTTGCTTTGTTTGACGGTAGCATTATAAGATGATCTCTCACTAAAATTTCAAGACAAAAGTGTTCTCCCTGAGTATGCACCGTTGCGAAAGTTCTTCGTGCTGAGACACCACGTGTTAATCGGGTGTGATAGGCTCTACGTTCAAATACAACGGGTGCAAAACAGTTGCACACGCGGAATACTCAGGTTAAACTTGACGAGCCTAGCATATGTACAGATATGGCCTCGGAACACAGAGACCGAAAGGTCGAGCGTGAATCATATAGTAGATATGATCAACATAGTGATGTTCACCATTGAAACTACTCCATCTCACGTGTTAATCGGACATGGTTTAGTTGCTTTGGATCACGTAATCACTTAGATGATTAGAGAGATGTCTATCTAAGTGGGAGTTCTTAAGTAATATGATTAATTGAACTTAAATTTATCATGAACTTAGTACCTGATAGTATCTTGCTTGTCTATGTTAATTGTAGATATATGGCCCGTGCTGTTGTTCCGTTGAATTTTAATGCGTTCCTTGAGAAAGCTAAGTTGAAAGATGATGGTAGCAATTACACGGACTGGGTCCGTAACTTGAGGATTATCCTCATTGCTGCACAGAAGAATTACGTCCTGGAAGCACCGCTAGGTGCCAGGCCTCCTGCAAGAGCTACGCCAGAAGTTATGAACGTCTGGCAAAGCAAAGCTGATGACTACTCAATAGTTCAGTGTGCCATGCTTTACGGCTTAGAACCGGGACTTCAACGACGTTTTGAACGTCATGGAGCATATGAGATGTTCCAGGAGTTGAAGTTAATATTTCAAGCAAATGCCCGGATTGAGAGATATGAAGTCTCCAATAAGTTCTATAGCTGCAAGATGGAAGAGAATAGTTCTGTCAGTGAGCATATACTCAGAATGTCTGGGTATAATAATCACTTGATTCAACTGGGAGTTCAACTTCCGGATGATTGCGTCATTGACAGAATTCTTCAATCACTGCCACCAAGCTACAAGAGCTTCGTGATGAACTATAACATGCAAGGGATGGATAAGACGATTCCCGAGCTCTTCGCAATGCTAAAGGCAGCGGAGGTAGAAATCAAAAAGGAGCATCAAGTGTTGATGGTCAGTAAAACCACTAGTTTCAAGAAAAAGGGCAAAGGGAAGAAGAAAGGGAACTTCAAGAAGAATAGCAAGCAAGTTGCTGTTCAGGAGAAGAAATCCAAGTCTGGACCTAAGCCTGAAACTGAGTGCTTCTACTGTAAGCAGACTGGCCACTGGAAGCGGAACTGCCCCAAGTATTTGGCGGATAAGAAGGATGGCAAGGTTAACAAAGGTATATGTGATATACATGTTATTGATGTGTACCTTACTAATACTCGCAGTAGCACCTGGGTATTTGATACTGGTTCTGTTGCTAATATTTGCAACTCGAAACAGGGGCTACGGATTAAGCGAAGTTTGGCTAAGGACGAGGTGACGATGCGCGTGGGAAATGGTTCCAAAGTCGATGTGATCGCCGTCGGCACGCTACCTCTACATCTACCTTCGGGATTAGTTTTAGACCTAAATAATTGTTATTTGGTGCCAGCGTTGAGCATGAACATTATATCTGGATCTTGTTTAATGCGAGACGGTTATTCATTTAAATCAGAGAATAATGGTTGTTCTATTTATATGAATAATATCTTTTATGGTCATGCACCCTTGAAGAGTGGTCTATTTTTAATGAATCTCGATAGTAGTGATACACATATTCATAATGTTGAAGCCAAAAGATGCAGAGTTAATAATGACAGTGCAACTTATTTGTGGCACTGCCGTTTGGGTCATATCGGTGTAAAGCGCATGAAGAAACTCCATACTGATGGAATTTTGGAATCACTTGATTTTGAATCACTTGGTACTTGCGAACCGTGCCTTATGGGCAAGATGACCAAAACACCGTTCTCCGGAACTATGGAGAGAGCAACAGATTTGTTGGAAATCATACATACAGATGTATGTGGTCCGATGAATATTGAAGCTCGTGGCGGATATCGTTATTTTCTCACCTTCACAGATGATTTGAGCAGATATGGGTATATCTACTTAATGAAACATAAGTCTGAAACATTTGAAAAGTTCAAAGAATTTCAGAGTGAAGTTGAAAATCATCGTAACAAGAAAATAAAATTCCTACGATCTGATCGTGGAGGAGAATATTTGAGTTACGAGTTTGGTCTACATTTGAAACAATGCGGAATAGTTTCGCAACTCACGCCACCCGGAACACCACAGCGTAATGGTGTGTCTGAACGTCGTAATCGTACTTTATTAGATATGGTGCGAACTATGATGTCTCTTACTGATTTACCGCTATCGTTTTGGGGTTATGCTTTAGAGACAGCTGCATTCACTCTAAATAGGACACCATCGAAATCCGTTGAGACGACGCCTTTTGAACTATGGTTTGGCAAGAAACCAAAGTTGTCGTATCTTAAAGTTTGGGGTTGCGATGCTTATGTGAAGAAACTTCAACCTGATAAGCTCGAGCCTAAATCGGAGAAATGTGTCTTCATAGGATACCCAAAGGAGACCGTTGGGTACACCTTCTATCACAGATCCGAAGGCAAGATATTTGTTGCTAGAAATGGATCCTTTCTAGAGAAGGAGTTTCTCTCGAAAGATGTGAGTGGGAGGAAAGTAGAACTTGATGAGGTAACTGTACCTGCTCCCTTATTGGAAAGTAGATCATCGCAGAGATCAGTTTCTGCGACACCTACACCAAGTAGTGAGGAAGTTAATGATAATGATCATGAAACTTCAGATCAAGTTATTACTGAACTTCGTAGGTCAACTAGATCAAGATCCGCACCAGAGTGGTACGGTAATCCTGTTCTGGAGGTCATGTTACTAGACCATGGCGAACCTACGAACTATGAAGAAGCGATGGTGAGCCCAGATTCCGCAAAATGGCTTGAAGCCATGAAATCCGAGATGGGATCCATGTATGAGAACAAAGTATGGACTTTGGTTGACTTGCCCGATGGTCGGCAAGCCATTGAAAATAAATGGATCTTCAAGAAGAAGACTGACGCTGATGGTAATGTTACTATCTATAAAGCTCGACTTGTTGCGAAAGGTTTTCGACAAGTTCAAGGAATTGACTACGATGAGACCTTCTCACCCGTAGCGATGCTTAAGTCTGTCCGAATCATGTTAGCAATTGCCGCATTTTATGATTATGAAATTTGGCAAATGGATGTCAAAACTGCGTTCCTGAATGGATTTCTGGAAGAAGAGTTGTATATGATGCAACCGGAAGGTTTTGTCGATCCAAAGGGAGCTAACAAAGTGTGCAAGCTCCAGCGATCCATTTATGGACTGGTGCAAGCCTCTCGGAGTTGGAATAAACGCTTTGATAGTGTGATCAAAGCATTTGGTTTTATACAGACTTTTGGAGAAGCCTGTATTTACAAGAAAGTGAGTGGGAGCTCGATAGCATTTCTGATATTATATGTGGATGACATATTACTGATTGGAAATGATATTGAATTTCTGGATAGCATAAAGGGATACTTGAATAAGAGTTTTTCAATGAAAGACCTCGGTGAAGCTGCATATATATTAGGCATTAAGATCTATAGAGATAGATCAAGACGCTTAATTGGACTTTCACAAAGCACATACCTTGACAAAGTTTTGAAGAAGTTCAAAATGGATCAAGCAAAGAAAGGGTTCTTGCCTGTACTACAAGGTGTGAGATTGAGTAAGACTCAATGCCCGACCACTGCAGAAGATAGAGAGAAGATGAAAGATGTTCCCTATGCTTCAGCCATAGGCTCTATCATGTATGCAATGCTGTGTACCAGACCTGATGTGTCCCTAGCTATAAGTTTAGCAGGGAGGTACCAAAGTAATCCAGGAGTGGATCACTGGACAGCGGTCAAGAACATCCTGAAATACCTGAAAAGGACTAAGGATATGTTTCTCGTATATGGAGGTGACAAAGAGCTCATCGTAAATGGGTTACGTTGATGCAAGCTTTGACACTGATCCGGACGATTCGAAATCGCAAACCGGATACGTATTTACATTGAACGGTGGAGCTGTCAGTTGGTGCAGTTCCAAGCAAAGTGTCGTGGCGGGATCTACGTGTGAAGCGGAATACATAGCTGCTTCGGAAGCAGCGAATGAAGGAGTCTGGATGAAGGAGTTCATATCCGATCTAGGTGTCATACCTAGTACATCGGGACCAATGAAAATCTTTTGTGATAATACTGGTGCAATTGCCTTAGCAAAGGAATCCAGATTTCACAAGAGAACCAAGCACATCAGAAGACGCTTCAATTCCATCCGGGATTTAGTCCAGGTGGGAGACATAGAAATTTGCAAGATACATACGGATCTGAATGTAGCAGATCCGTTGACTAAGCCTCTTCCACGAGCAAAACATGATCAGCACCAAGACTCCATGGGTGTAAGAATCATTACTATGTAATCTAGATTATTGACTCTAGTGCAAGTGGGAGACTGAAGGAAATATGCCCTAGAGGCAATAATAAAGTATTATATATTTCCTTATATCATGATAAATGTTTATTATTCATGCTAGAATTGTATTAACCGGAAACATAATACATGTGTGAATACATAGACAAACAAAGTGTCACTAGTATGCCTCTGCTTGACTAGCTCGTTAATCAAAGATGGTTATGTTTCCTAGCCATAGACATGAGTTGTCATTTGATTAACGGGATCACCTCATTAGGAGAATGACGTGATTGACATGACCCATTACGTTAGCTTAGCACCCGATCGTTTAGTATGTTGCTATTGCTTTCTTCATGACTTATACATGTTCCTATGACTATGAGATTATGCAACTCCCGTTTACCGGAGGAACACTTTGTGTGCTACCAAACGTCACAACGTAACTGGGTGATTATAAAGGTGCTCTACAGGTGTCTCCAAAGGTACTTGTTGGGTTGGCGTATTTCGAGATTAGGATTTGTCACTCCGATTGTCGGAGAGGTATCTCTGGGCCCACTCGGTAATGCACATCACTATAAGCCTTGCAAGCATTGTGACTAATGAGTTAGTTGCGGGATGATGTATTACGGAACGAGTAAAGAGACTTGCCGGTAACGAGATTGAACTAGGTATCGAGATACCGACGATCGAATCTCGGGCAAGTAACATACCGATGACAAAGGGAACAACGTATGTTGTTATGCGGTCTGACCGATAAAGATCTTCGTAGAATATGTGGGAGCCAATATGGGCATCCAGGTCCCGCTGTTGGTTATTGACCGGAGAGGTGTCTCGGTCATGTCTACATTGTTCTCGAACCCAAAGGGTCCGCACGCTTAAAGTTACGATGACAGTTTTATTATGAGTTTATATGTTTTGATGTACCGAAGGTTGTTCGGAGTCCCGGATGTGATCACGGACATGACGAGGAGTCTCGAAATGGTCGAGACGTAAAGATTGATATATTGGACGACTATATTCGGACACCGGAAGTGTTCCGGAGAAGTTTCGGATTAAACCGGAGTGCCGGAGGGTTACCGGAACCCCCCGGGGAAGTATTGGGCCTTAGTGGGCCTTGAGGGGAGAGAGAGGGCAGCAGCCAGGAGGTGGTGCGCCCCCTCCCAGGAGGAGTCCTAGTTGGACTAGGAGAGGGGGGCGCAGCCCCCTTTCCCTCTCCCTCTCCCTCTCTTTCCTTCCCCCCTTCTTTTCCTAGTAGGACTAGGAAAGGGGAGTCCTACTCCTACTAGGAGGAGGACTCCCCCCCTCTCCTTGGCGCGCCCCATAGGCAGCCGGCCTCCCCCTTGCTCCTTTATATACGGGGGCAGGGGGGCACCTCTAAACACACTTGATATACGATATTTTAGCCGTGTGCGGTGCCCCCCTCCACCAGATTACACCTCGATAATACCGTCGCGGAGCTTAGGCGAAGCCCTGCGTCGGTGGAACATCATCATCGTCACCACGCCGTCGTGCTGACGAAACTCTCCCTCAACACTCGGCTGGATCGGAGTTCGAGGGACGTCATCGAGCTGAACGTGTGTAGAACTTCGGAGGTGCCGTGCGTTCGGTACTTGATCGGTCGGATCGTGAAGACGTACGACTACATCAACCGCGTTGTGATAACGCTTCCGCTGTCGGTCTACGAGGGTACGTGGACAACACTCTCCCCTCTCGTTGCTATGCATCACCATGATCTTGCGTGTGCGTAGGAATTTTTTTGAAATTACTACGTTTCCCAACAGTGATCGCACGTCGAATTAGGCAACCGGACTATATAGCTTTAACACTTTCACTTAGCCATAGGAGTTTGACGGTGGGTCTACTATGTAGCCCCTGGTACCTTCGCGTGCATCCGGATACGGGCCCATATGTACATGACCGGGAAACGGCCCTTCGTTAATGCGAAGGAATCCCGAAGATTCCGATGAGTCCTCGAGTGGTTGACCAGTCTCTCGCTGTATCATGATAGTCAGTTTTCGGCTTTCTCTACTGAGGTGCTCATCCGGAACAACCAGGGCACAATCGCAGTAGTTCTCCTTTGGCCGCCTTAGCTGATTGAACAGAACATAAGGCAGCAAACCCAGGAGCCAGGCAAACCCAACATTTGACCAAAGACATGATTCGGAGCTGATGCATATAAGGCCAAACTCGCTATGCCGAACACTCCCGAAGGTATTCGGACTTTATAACATATACTGGGCTGAGTAGCGCCCTTGATTATGAACCCTGTATTTCCAGGTACGTGCATTAATCTGTCGTGGCGAAATGCCAATAGCGCCAGTATCCCCTGTGGGTGTATTGAATACCCATGGGATGTCAAGCAACAAGAGACAATAAAGAAGGTCTCCATAGGGGCTTAATCTTAAGAGAAACCTTTGAGCGGGGCCCTGCTGCACGTCTGCGCCTTTGTCTCCGTTGTGCCGTGTCCTGGAAGGGTGTCGCATGAATGGTGTCTGTAAAAAGGAAAACTCATGTAAAAGAGTATGGCATAAGCGTGCGAAAAGTTGGTTGTTCTCAATGGATAGTAGAAATGTGAGACATTGGCATGTTAATAAGGTCAAGCCAAATTGTGGGTTTTATTACGTGTTTGCAGCCCCTGGTACCATCTATGGGGGTATATGTATAGCACCCAGCTCAGGTTTATCTGGGCTGTTACCGACGGTGGTGCGTCGGACTCGTCTAACCGTGTCCGTGGTCTTAACGACCGATCATGCATTCTGATAGGAGAGGCCGCTTAGTGTCCGGCTGCTAGAGCCGCCACATACTCTTCCGCACGTAAGGAACGCTCTGTGTTTCCGTTAACAGGGATGACGCCACGTGGACCGGGCATCTTGAGTTTAAGGTAGGTGTAGTGCGGTACTGCGTTGAAGCGAGCGAAGGCCATTCTTCCGAGTAATGCATGATAACCGCTTCGGAAGGGAGCGATATCGAAGAGTAATTCTTCGCTTCTGAAGTTGTCGGGAGACCCGAATGTCACCTCTAATACGAGGGAGCCCCTGCAGCAGGCTCAACGCCTGGTATCACTCCTTTAAAGGTGGTGTTACTTTGGCTGATTCTGGATGGGTCTATCCCCATCTTGCGAACAGTGTCCTGCTATATCTGATTGAGACTACTGCCGCCGTCCATGAGGACATGAGTGAGATGGTATCCATCAATTATTGGGTCGAGCACCAAGGCAGCCGGTCCTCCGTGCCGGATACTAGTCGGGTGGTCCCTGTGATCAAAAGTGCTCGGGCAGGCTGACCAGGGGTTGAATTTGGGGGCGACAGGCTCCACAGCGTATACGTCTCTGAGCGCGCGCTCGCGCCTTCTCTTTGGTATGTGAGTCGCGTAGATCATGTTTACTGTTTTGACTTCTGGTGGGAATTTTTTCTGTCCCCCAGTGTTCGGCTGGCGAGGCTCATCCTCGTCTTCACTTGGTGTTTCTCTTCCCTTGTGTTCGGCATTTAACTTGCCGGCCTTCTTGAAGACCCAGCATTCTCTGTGAGTGTGATTTGCAGGTTTTTCGGGGGTGCCATGAATTTGGCACAATCTGTCCAGGACTTTGTTCAGGCCGGACGGTCCCTCTTTGCCGCCTTTGAATGGGTTCTTTTGTTGACCGGGTTGAGAGCCCCTGAATCCGGCGTTGACCGCCGTGTTGTCCGGACTTTATTCCTTGTTTCGACGCTTGTTTTTATTGTGCCTTGGCTTCCCGTTACCATCCCTAATTTCGGATGTGCCCGGGTCACTGGTGCCTCTATGGGCCAACCAGCTGTCCTCACCCGCACAGAAGCGGGTCATAAGGCTTGTTAAGGCCGCCATTGTCCTCGGCTTTTCATGGCCGAGGTGTCTAGCGAGCCTTTCGTCTCGGATACTGTGCTTGAAGGCCGCTAGGGCTTCGGCATTCGGACAATCGACAATTTGATTCTTCTTAGTGAGAAATCTATTCCAAAGCTTACAGGCTGACTCTCCGGGCTGTTGTATTATGTGACTTAAATCGTCTGCTTCCGGAGGTCGGACATAGGTCCCTTGAAAATTGGCACTGAAAGCGTCCTCAAGTTCCTCCCAACTTCCGATTGAATTTTCGGGGAGGCTTTTCAACCAGTGCCGAGTTGGCCCCTTTAACTTCAGGGGAAGGTATTTGATGGCATGGAGATCATCCCCACGAGCCATGTGGGAATGAAGGATAAAATCCTCAATCCACACCCCAGGGTCTGTCGTTCCGTCGTATGCCTCTATGTTCACGGGTTTGAATCCCTGTGGAAATTCGTGATCCAGTACCTCGTCGGTGAAGCACAGAGGGTGCACTGCCCCTCTGTATCTGGTCATGTCGTGGCATGCTGTCGACTGTTGTTATGTCCGGTGTTGATTCCAAACTGGTATTCGATCAGTGTGATCGTCTTGGTGACCGTAATCCTGCGCCGGAGCATGTCCTCTAGATCCGTGGATGGACCTGGTCGCGCCGGCCTTTTTGTCCAGGAGCTCACGTAAATCGTGTGCGGCGTCAGTAGCTGCTCTATCGCGGCCATAAAGTGGTTGGTCCGGCCGATTGGCCGTATTGTTCTTTGGCGGAATGGCCTCATCGTCGAATTCGGGCAGCAACTTGCGCCTTGGGTAGCTCTTTGTGTGGCGAGTGTCGCCATATTTTTCTTCAGTGTCTAGCACTTTATTCCATCTGCGGTTGAGCGTATCATGCGCGGCCTTAAGGCTTTGCTTCTGCTTCTTTAGGCTTCTCGCAGTGGCCATAAGCCTTCTGTGGAGGTTATCTCGTTCCAAACGTTTTTCCGGGATGATGAATGCATCGTCGTCCGGACTGTACTCTTCTCCGGAGGCAGGTTGATGAGTTTGGCCCTCAGGATCGCTGTGATCGGGCGTCTGCTCCAGGCTGTGTTCGCCGTGGCCTGGCTCGTCCCGCTCCATTGCTGGGTCCACATGGTCATTGTTACCTTTGGAGTTGACCGGGGTGTTGATTTTTCGAGCGTTGTTATCGCTATTTTTACTGTGGCTGGACTTAGAGCGGCGCCTGCGCCATCGTTTTCTCTTTTGCCTGGGGGGTTTATCCTCCGTTGTGTCCTTTTTGTCGTCGTTGTCCTCCTTAGGCGTGTCCACCATGTATATATCATATGATGAGGTGGCAGTCCAGCGCCGCGTGGGCGGTGGTTCCAAATCATCCCCTGCACCGACGTCCGTACCGTCGATGTCGTCGGAGTCAAAGTCAAGCATGTCTGTTAGGTCATCGATAGTGGCTATTAAGTGGGTGGTGGGTGGGTGGCGATTTTCTTCGTCGTCCGAATCCCCCTCGAGCCGGACATAGTTCGGCCAAGAGTCCTTGGACAAAGTGAGAGAAACACGCAGTTCCACGGCGTCGTTCCTGGGAAAAAGGCAAAGTCACTCGGGCAGATTACTCTTGATGTGATTTTTGGTGATTCGAAGAATTACCGCAAAGAAAAGTTGACATTTGAGGTGATGGATTTCCACACTGCTTATCATGGCATTCTGGGTAGGCTTGTGTATTCTCGTTTCATGGCTCGACCGTGTTACGTATATCACAAGTTGAAGATACCCGGTCCCAGAGGTGTGATCATGGTCAAAGGAAATAGATAAAGAGCAGGAGAGTGCCTTCAGAAGGGTTGCAAGCACTACAAAAAAAGACACATCCATGACATTTGGGCCGAACAATTTTTTTCTGTCATACTTATGACACTTCTATGACGATAATTGTGACAAAACCCGGTATCATCATAGATGTGGTTGGCTCCTACTTCTATGACAAAAAATCATGACAGAAAATGGGCTTTTCGTCCTGGGCGGGCTGGACATGCAGCTGCATGACATTCTTTTGGCCGTCCATGACGGAAAAAACCGTGGTTGAAGCAAGGGCGAGGAAAATATCGGGGAGTTCCAGGTTACGGTGGGTGGTCGGGGGCCGAGCGATGCGCATTTCTCTCGTACCGTACGCACGTGGGTGCGAGGCGTTGGGCTCTAATTGAACCTGAGTGAGGCGTCACCTAACTGAACCCGAGCGATTGCACTGCAGGCTACGCGTTATTGAACCCGAGCGATCGAGCGATTCCTTCGCTACTGCTGCTAACTGAAGCCGATCGGTGCTGCCTCTGGATGAACAGTGAGCATTGTTGGGGGGAGGCTTGGATGAACAGTACCCGGTGGGGGTGGATGAACAGGATCCCGGGGTGTAGCCTCTGGATGAACAGGACCCCGATCGAGCCGGTTGGGGCTGGATGAACAGGACCCCATGGAGGGCCGGATGAACAGGACCCCATGGAGGGCTGGATAAACAGTAGCTAGTGGAGGGCTGGATGAACAGTAGCCCGTAGAGGGGTGGTTGAACAGGACCCCGTGGAGAGGGCTGGTTGAACAGTAGCCGGTGGAGTAGCGCGCGGTGGAGGCTGGATGAATAGGAGCCAATGGATGAACAGTCGCAGGTGGAGGCTGGAGGAGGTCGACGATGGATGAACAGTAGCCCGTGGAGGCTGGAAGAGGTCGACGGTGGAGATGAACAGTGTCCCATGGAGTCCCGTTTTGCGGTACGCCACACCCCTCCCAATGAATAGGAACCCCGTTTTGACCGTAGCGCTCCAACACAAGTCTGTTTCCTCCGTTTTGAGGTACGCCACACCCCTCCCGATCAACAGGACCCCGTTTCGACCATAGGAGTTCCAACAGAAGTCCGTTTCCTCCGTTTTGCGGTACGCCAGACCCCTCCCGATGTACAGGATCTCGTTTCGACCGTGGTCGGGCGAACACAAGGCCGTTTCCTCTGTTCTGCAGTACTCCAGGCCTCGTTTCCATCGGCTGTTCCATCCAAGCCCTCCCGATGAACACGACGACGCATTCCGTTCCGACCCAGCCGGTTGGCTCCCCATGAACACGACGACGATGCGGTTTCTCCGTTCCGACCCAGCCATGTACACGAGCCCTGGCCGTACGTATGCACGAGTAGGCGTTTGAGACCCCGCCCGTATGTACGTACATGGCCGTATTTTATTTCTTGCACCCTGGCCACTGTATGTATGTGTACATGCTAAGCGCATGCCTCTACTACGACACGTGCGCGCCTCTACATCGACCAGTATGTACGTACACGTTCGCGACCAGAATGACAACGCTACGTACGCTTCGACCAGGTGGGTCCCAACTGTCAGGCACTTCCTTGCGTGCGAAGGTGTAGTTGGTGGGTCCCAGTAGTCAGCCGGAGAAAACATTATTTTTCAGGGTAAAAAGGATGCAGTTGCATGCATGCGTCCATGGGCGTGGTGCGTCCCCACTGTCAGCCTCTCACGTACAGTCATCTTCAGATGACTCTCGTTTGTTGACCATGTTGACCACACCGTGCCGAGCGCACCAAGGCCAGTGGATGACGAAGAGGCCCCAGACTGGAACGACCCGGAGATGGGGAAGACGCGGCAGTGGAATCGCAGATGGAGAGGAGTTGGAAACTTGACTGGTTCGGGTGCGCGGCAGCACTGCCACCCATGGGAGACAGGAGCAAGAACAGAGGTTGAAGAAGGAGCACGGCTGTTGGATTAACATCCAACGGTCCAGCTGCTAGAAACATTTGTTGATTAAGTTGATGAAGCCATGCGTACACGTCTGCTTAGTAGGCCCACAAGTCAGCCACCAAATCTGCCGGGTCCCAGCTGTCATTGGGAGGAATAGTTTTTTTCGCATAACAAGGAGGCACTTCCTTCCGTGCGAAGTTACAGCTGGTGGGTCCCAGCTGTCAGGGGGAGGAAACAGCTTAATAAGGAGGAACATTCCTTGCGTGCGACCATGGACTTCATGGGTCCCAGCCGTCAGGCTCTCACGTAAACTCCTCTTCCGATGACTCTCGTTTGTTGACCACGCCGCGCCGAGCGCAGCGAGGCGGTGGATGACGGCGAGGCCCCAGATTGGAACGACCCGAAGATGGGGAAGACGCGGCAATGGAGTTGCAGACGGACAGGAGTGGGAAACTTGACTTTTTCAGGTGTGGGGTGGGCCTACACTCGGCAGAGAATAACAGGAGGTGCGGAGTGGAGGAATGGATTGGCCATCGGCGGGGTAGCGTTTCGCTGTGAGGTGTGCAAAACAATGCCGCTGGATACGAGAGATTGAAGATGAATGCCGGTTGTTGGATGTAAATCGAACGCCTTGCTTAGGCTTCGACCTACTGGCCCACATGTCAGCCAGTCCATTTGTTTTTTAGTCCATTTGGTGGGTTGGGTGAAACAATGATGTAGCATCTATGCAGCCCATTTATATATATGGTAGAATTTAAAGCCCATTCGTATTTTTCTCGAAATTCACGGATTTGCTGGGCTAGGTGAAAATATCATGTTGGGCGGGACTTAAAAATGTTATAACAACATAAACACATGATTGCATGTCTATTACTGCATTGGTCAGTAAAATCTTTGCAAGCCTATGTACGCAATCACTAGGAGTTAACTTGCCAAGTTATATATAAACAATTATTATTATTACTTTGTAAGAACTTTCAATTTACGAAATAAAATATCATTTTAATTTGATGAGTTAATAGGACGTGGGGTATTATTATTTTTTAGGCTAGATGTGGGACACTTGAGTTGGTTCTAGAGAAAAGTACTGAGAGAAAACTCAGTTTACATCGAAAAAGAACGTGGAAGAAAATTCAGATATAGGATTAATGAAAAACAAAAAATAAAGGAAGTGAGAAGGTCTATAAAATGGTTGGATGAACAACAGGTTTAACGGAACCTTATGTTGTTTCTATTATATATATTATATATGTAATAAAATAATATATATATATATATATATATATATATATATATAATTGATGGGAAAACATAGGTTCAGTTTTGCATTCTTATAGAAAAATAGAACTGAGCTCCTTGGTATCATTGTCTTCTTTCATGTTGGTGTAGCAGGGGTTGATGATGGTCTCGGCGAGGTCAACCACGGAGTCCTTCTCCTGCCCGTTGCCGATGATCTTGTATTGGTTCTGGATGTCAACAAGCTTGTTGCACCAGATGGCCGAATCATCGCGTTCTTCCTTCTCTCCACCATAACGAAGGTGAAGTCAGCGCTGCCGATGAAACGGGCGAATGCTCCAGAACCTCTGATGGCCCTCCAAAAGTGGTAGACGAGAACCTCGTCTCGCACGCATACCTGGGCGACCGCGATCCGCTGGTCCCTATCAGGAGACGACTGGATGGGCACAAGGTCTAGTCCTGCGACCTTGTGCTTTCTCGTCCTATAGGTACTGCTTGAACTCGGTGAGGCAGAGCTTCACCGAGTCCGTTTCGTTGGTGTACATCACATTCAACTTGGCGCCGCCATGGGACTGAACGGAGAACTCAAAGGTGAACTCCTTGCTGAAGTCCATATCCAGCAGGCTCACCCCTCGGATTGCCATTGGAGTCTCTTCAAGTGAACGAGTGAGTAGGCGGCAGCAACAGTTCGTTTTTCAGCTCTTGGGGAACTGGATTCAATAGTAAACTAAGTGTGTATAGGCGACAACAGTTACTACCCCTCCTTCGCCCGCTGCACGCCCAGCAGAATATGCACCCTCGGTGCATTCAAACGCCTCCATTAAGAAACCTATTCCGGCCACACACGTCGGTTCACGAGTGGGTCCGTATTGGTACTGTAATAACCAGGGTAAGTGTTCACTTTGCTTAAATTTAATTAGCTTTAATTAAAATGTATTCTTAAAACAAACAATGCATTAGCTCATTCTATCAGTGCCACAAGATCAACATGCACAACAATTAGAATTATTATTCTAAGGACGCACATGATCAACACATTTGCTACACTTTCACACAGAAAATACTATTAAGTTTGAACAGTTTGTTATGGTTGTTGTCCTCTGCATCATCATGCCGTGTTTCCTAGCTTGCAAGATTCAGAACCAACAAATAAGATTCAAATAATAAGTACAACAAAGATGCCTACACATCTCATTGATTCACAGCTTCCAAGATTCAGAACCAACAAATAAGATTCAAATAATAAGTACAACAAAGATGCCTACACATCTCATTGATTCCCAGCTTGCAAGATTCAGAACCAACCCATTAGAGCCTTTTGATAAAGGGAATATCGGGATTAAATCCATCTTGTCTAGCCGTGTCATACAACCCAAGAACTTGGCGAATGCTCTTGACCATCACAACATCTGTAGTAGAGTATTCCTGTTTGCACAGATAAGAAAGAGCATGATTACTATAATAGTGGCACTAGTTGAAGCAACCGGTGTGAGGGGCCCTATACCGCCACAACTCGATGTGGTGAACCTACAACTCCACTCAGATGAGGCCAGCCTGGAGTTCCATGATTCAATTCATGCGCCTTTTTCTGCAGTTCACCTGAAATGAAGCAAAGATTGCATCATTTAGCCAGCAAGAAGTACTTGCTCTCGTGAGCTAGCAGGTTCTTCTTTAGTAGTTGCACTAAAACTCAGCAACATTGAGGTTGGTTGTCCTGCTCATGTAAGGTGCAACTATAATTTGCTTATCCTTTTGTGCAGTTCCACTAAAATAAAGTGCCATTGTGGTGACAGTGACGGTTCATCTTGTAAAAGCTAATAAAATGTTGCATGAGATTACCAGTAGAATTTGATGGAGATTTTGGGAACTCCAATCACCATTTTGTGCAGTTCCACCAAAATTGAGAGATGTTGCCCACGTGACATTTTAGTTGAACTGCACAAGACACTCATTCCAAAAAATAGTGTTTTGTTCAGTTCACCAAAAGGTCACAATAGCAACAGGTGAAATGGATATCCCTATCTGCACAAGAAGATAGAAAGTAAACAATTACTGGTCAATACGAAACATACACGAAATGAAAAGAAGGATATTAATTATGTTCATGGCAATCACGCAAGGACAGTAGAAATTTTAAAACGTCAGCAATGCTTCATGTTACCGGAAGCATTACGATCAACTATGACATTCGACAAATACGGGATCACTTTAGTGGTGGCATTGCTTGTTTACCAGATACAGTAAATGAACAGCAGCTAAAGAGTTGGTTTAAGGGCATGGGACCGTGGGGACACCAGGTCACTCAGGAGCGTAAATAACCAACTTATCATACTGGGGTAAACAGCAGGAGTACCATTTGTTAACACAGCAGGAGTACCGGAAACATAATACATGTGTGAATACATAGACAAACAGAGTGTCACTAGTATGCCTCTACTTGACTAGCTTGTTTCCTAGCCATGGACCATTAGTTGTCATTTTATTAACGGGATCACATCATTAGGATAATGATGTGATTGACTTGACCCATTCCGTTAGCTTAGCACTCGATCATTTAGTATGTTGCTATTGCTTTCTTCATGACGTATACATGTTCCTATGACTATGAGATAATGCAACTCCCGTTTACCGGAGGAACACTTTGTGTGCTACCAAACGTCACAACGTAACTGGGTGATTATAAAGGTGCTCTAAAGGTGTCTCCGAAGGTATTTGTTGGGTTGGCGTATTTCGAGATTAGGATTTGTCACTCCGATTGTCGGAGAGGTATCTCTGGGCCCACAAGGTAACGCACATCACTTAAAGCCTTGCAAGCATTGCAACTAATGAGTTAGTTGCGGGAAGATGTATTACGGAACGAGTAAAGAGACTTGCCGGTAACGAGATTGAACTAGGTATTGAGATACCGACGATCGAATCTCGGGCAAGTAACATACCGATGACAAAGGGAACAACCTATGTTGTTATGCGGTCTGACCGATAAAGATCTTCGTAGAATATGTGGGAGCCAATATGAGCATCCAGGTTCCGCTATTGGTTATTGACCGGAGACGTGTCTCGGTCATGTCTACATAGTTCTCGAACCCGTAGGGTCCGCACGCTTAAAGTTTCGATGACAATTATATTATGAGTTTATGTGTTTTGATGTACCGAAGGAGTTCGGAGTCCCGGATGAGATCGGGGACATGACAAGGAGTCTCGAAATGTCCGAGACGTAAAGATTGATATATTGGACGACTATATTCGGACTTCGGAAAGGTTCCGAGTGATTCGGGTATTTATCGGAGTACCGGAGAGTTACGGGAATTCGCCGGGGAGATGTATTGGGCCTTATTGGGCCATACGGGAATAGAGGAGAGAGGCCAAAAGGAAGGAGGCGCGCACCCCCCCCTCTGGTCCGAATTGGACAAGGGGTGCAGCCCCCTTTTCCTTCTCCCTCTCCCCCTCTTTCCTTCTCTCCTACTCCAACAAGGAAAGGAGGAGTCCTACTCCCGGTGGGAGTAGGACTCCCCCCTTGGCGCGCCCTCCTCCTAGGCCGGCCGCCTCCCCCCTTGCTCCTTTATATACGGGGGCAGGGGGGCACCCCAGAGACACAACAATTGATCATTGATCTCTTAGCCGTGTGTGCTGCCCCCCTCCACCATAGTCCACCGCCATAATACTGTAGCGGTGCTTAGGCGAAGCCCTGCGTCGGTAGAACATCATCATCGTCACCACGCCGTCGTGCTGACGAAACTCTCCCTCGACACTCGGCTGGATCGGAGTTTGAGGGACGTCATCGGGCTGAACGTGTGCTGAACTCGGAGATGCCGTGCGTTCGGTACTTGATCGGTCGGATCCTGAAGACGTACGACTACATCAACCGTGTTGTGCTAACGTTTCCGCTTAAGGTCTACGAGGGTACGTAGACAACACTCTCCCCTCTCGTTGCTATGCATCACCATGATCTTGCGTGTGCGTAGGAAAATTTTGAAATTACTACGTTCCCCAACAGTGGTATCAAAGCCAGGTTTTATGCGTAGATGTCATATGCACGGGTAGAACACAAGTGAGTTGTGGGCGATATAAGTCATACTGCTTACCAACATGTCATACTTTGGTTCGGCGGTATTGTGAGATGAAGCGGCCCGGACCGACATTACACGTACGCTTACGCGAGACTGGTTTCACCCTTACGAGCACTCATTGCTTAAAGGTGACCGGTGGGTGTCTGTCTCTCTCACTTTAGTTGTACCGAGTGTGGCTACGCCCGGTCCTTGCGAAGGTTAAAACAGCACCAATTTGACAAACTATCGTTGTGGTTTTGATGCGTAGGTTAGAACGGTTCTAGCTAAAGCCCGTAGCAGCCACGTAAAACTTTCAACAACAAAGTAGAGGACATCTAACTTGTTTTTGTAGGGCATGTTGTGATGTGACATGGTCAAGACATGATGCTATTTTTTATTGTATGAGATGATCATGTTTTGTAACCGAGTTATCGGCAACTGGCAGGAGCCATATGGTTGTCTCTTTATTGTATGCAATGCAATCGCCCTGTAATGCTTTACTTTATCACTAAGCGGTAGCGATAGTCATAGAAGCATAAGATTGGCGAGACGACAACGATGCTATGATGGAGATCAAGGTGTCGCGCCGGTGACAATGGTGATCATGACGGTGCTTCGGAGATGGAGATCACAAGCACAAGATGATGATGACCGTATCATGTCACTTATATTGATTGCATGTGATGTTTATCTTTTATGCATCTTATCTTGCTTTGATTGACGGTAGCATTATAAGATGATCTCTCACTAAATTTCAAGATAAAAGTGTTCTCCCTGAGTATGCACCGTTGCCAAAGTTCGTCGTGCCCAGACACCACATGATGATCGGGTGAGATAAGCTCTACGTCCATCTACAACGGGTGCAAGCCAGTTTTGCACACGCAGAATACTCAAGTTAAACTTGACGAGCCTAGCATATGCAGATATGGCCTCGGAACATTGAGACCGAAAGGTCGAGCGTGAATCATGTAGTAGATCTGATCAACATAATGATGTTCACCATTTAAAGCTACTGCATTTCACGTGATGATCGGTTATGGTTTAGTTGATTTGGATCACGTGATCACTTAGAGGATTAGAGGGATGTCTGTCTAAGTGGGAGTTCTTAAGTAATATGATTAATTGAACTTAAATTTATCATGAACTTAGTCCTGGTAGTATTTTGCAAATTATGTTGTAGATCAATAGCTCGCGTTGTTGCTTTCATATGTTTATTTTGATATGTTCCTAGAGAAAACTGTGTTGAAAGATGTTAGTAGCAATAATGCGGATTGGATCCATGATCTAAGGATTGTCCTCATTGCTGCACGAAGAATTATGTCCTTGATGCACCGCTAGGTGACGGACCTATTGTAGGAGCAGATGCAGACGTTATGAACGTTTGGCTAGCTCAATATGATGACTACTTGATAGTTTAGTGCACCATGCTTAACGGCTTAGAATCGAGACTTCAACGACGTTTTCGAACGTCATGGACCATATTTCAAGCAAATACCCGAGTTGAGAGATATGAAGTCTCCAACAAGTTCTATAGCTAAAAAATGCAGGAGAATTGCTCAACTAGTGAGCATGTGCTCAGATTGTCTGGGTACTACAATCACTTGAATCAAGTGGGAGTTAATCTTCCAGATAAGATAGTGATTGACAGAGTTCTCTAGTCACCATCACCAAGTTACTAGAACTTCGTGATAAACTATAGTATGCAAGGGATGACGAAAACGATTCCTGAGCTCTTCGTGGAGTTGATATCGACGAAGGTAGAAATCAAGAAAAGAGCATCAAGTGTTGATGATTGACAAGACCACTAGTTTCAAGAAAAGGGTAAAGGGAAAGAATGGGAACTTCAAGTAGAATGACAAGCAAGTTGTCACTCCCGCGAAGAAGCTCAAAGCTGGACCAAAGCCTGAAACTGAGTGCTTACACTGCAAAGGAAATGGTCACTGGAAGCGGAAATGTCCTGAATATTTGGTGGATAAGAAAGATGGCAAAGTGAACAAGGGTATATTTGATATACAGGTTATTGAAGTGTACCTTACTAGTGTTTATAGTAGCCCCTGGGTATTTGATACTTGTTCTGTTGCTAAAAATTAGTAACTCGAAACAGGAGTTACAGAATAAAAAGAGACTAGTTGAGGGTGAAGTGATGATGTGTGTTGGAAGTGGTTCCAAGATTGATATGATCATCATCGCACACTCCATATACTTTCGGGATTAGTGTTAAACCTAAATAAATGTTATTTGGCGTTTGCGTTGAGCATGAATATGATTTGATCATGCTCATTGCAATACGGTTATTCATTTAAAGTCAGAGAATAAAATTGTTGTTCTATTTACATGAATAAAACCTTCGATGGTCTAACACCCAATGAAAATAGTTTGTTGGATCTCGATCGTAGAGATACACATATTCATAATATTGATGCCAAAAGATGCAAAGTTGATAATGATAGTGCAACTTATTTGTGGAACTGCCGTTTGGGTCATATCGGTGTAAAGCGCATGAAGAAATTCCATAAAGATGGATTTTTGGAATCACTTGGTTATGAATCATTTGATGCTTGCGAACCGTGCCTTTTGGGCAAGATGACTAAAACTCCGTTCTTCGAAACAATGGAACGAGCTACTGACTTGTTGGAAATAATACATACCGATGTATGCGGTCCAATGAGTGTTGATGCTCGTGGCGGGTATCGTTATTTTCTGACCTTCACAGATGATTTGAGCAGATATGAGTATATCTACTTAATGAAGCACAAATCTGAAACATTTGAAAAGTTCAAAGAATTTCAGAGTGAAGTGGAGAATCATCGTAAAAAGAAAATAAAGTTTCTACGATCTGATCGTGGAGGAGAATATTTGAGTTACGAGTTTGGCCTTCATATAAAACAATAAGGAATAGTTTCACAGCTCACGCCACATGGAACAGCACAGCGTAATGGTCTGTCCGAACGTCATAACCGCACTTTATTAGATATGGTACGATCTATGATGTATCTTACCGATTTACCACTATCATTTTGGGGTTATGCATTAGAGACAGCTGCATTCACTTTAAATAGGGCACCATCAAAATTTGTTGAGACGATGCCTTATGAACTGTGGTTTGGCAAGAAACCAAAGTTGTCATTTCTTAAAGTTTGGGACTGCGATGCTTATGTGAAAAACTTTCAACCTGATAAGCTCGAACCCAAATCGGAGAAATGCGTCTTCATAGAATACCCAAAGGAAACTATTGGGTACACCTTCTATCACAGATCCGAAAGCAAGATATTCGTTGCTAAGATGGATCATTTCTAGAGAAGGAGTTTCTCTCGAAAGAAGTGAGTGGGAGGAAAGTAGAGCTTGATAAGGTAATTGTACCTTCTCCCGAATTGGAAAGTAGTTCATCACAGAAATCAGTTCCAGTGATTCCTACTCCAATTAGTGAGGAAGCTAATGATGACGATCATGAAACTTCAGATCAAGTTACTACCGAACCTCGTAGGTCAACCAGAGTAAGATCCGCACCAGAGTGGTACGGTAATCCAATTCTGGAGGTCATGTGACTTGACCATGGCGAACCTATGGACTATGAGGAAGCGATGATGAGCCCAGATTCCCCGAAATGGCTTAAGGCTATGAAATCTGAGATAGGATCCATGTATGAGAACAAAGTATGGACTTTGGTTGACTTGCCCGATGATCGGCAAGCCATAGAAAATAAATGGATCTTCAAGAGGAAGACGGACGCTGATAGTTGTGTTACTATCTACAAAGCTAGACTTGTTGCGAAAGGTTTACTTCAAGGGGTTGACTACGATGAGACTTTCTCACCCGTAGCGATGCTTAAGTCTGTCCGAATCATGTTAGCAATTGCCACATTTTATGAAATATGGCAAATGGATGTCAAAAACTGCATTCCTGAATGGATTTCTGGAAGAAGAGTTGTATATTATGCAACCAAAAGGTTTTGTCAATCCAAAAGGTGCTAACAAAGTGTGCAAGCTCCAACAATCCATCTATGGACTGGTGCAAGCATCTCGGAGTTGGAATATACGCTTTGATGAGTTGATCAAAGCATATAGTTTTATACGGACTTGCAGTGAAGCCTGTATTTACAGGAAAGTGAGTGGGAGCACTACAGCCTTTCTGATAAGTATATGTGAATGACATATTGTTGATCAGAAATAATGTAGAATTTTCTGGAAAGCATAAAGGAGTGTTTGAAAGGAGTTCTTCAAAAGAAAGACCTTAGTAAAGCTACTTACACTTTGAGCATCAAGATCTATAGAGATAGATCAAGACGCTTGATAAGATTTTTCAAAGAGTACATACCTTGATAAGATTTTGAAGTAGTTCAAAATGGAACAGTCAAAGAAGGAGTTCTTGCCTGTGTTGCAAGGTGTGAAATTGAGTAAGACTCAAAGCCCGACCACGGCAGAAGATAGAAAGAGAATGAAATTCATTCCCTATGCCTTGGCCATAGGTTCTATAAAGTATGCCATGCTGTGTACCAGATCTATTGTATACCCTACACTGATTTTGGCAAGGGAGTACAATAGTGATCTAGGAGTAGATCAATGGACAGCGGTCAAAATTATCCTTAGTGGAATAAGGATATGTTTCTCGATTATGGAGGTGACAAAAAGGTTCGTCGTAAAGGGTTACGTCGATGCATATTTTACACCAATCCAGATGAAAGTGGGAGCAATTGGCTAGAGTAGCTCCGTGCAGAGCATTGTAGACATAGAATATTTCTCAAAATACATACGGATCTGAATATGGCAGACCCGTTGACTAAACTTCTCTCATAAGCAAAACATGATCACACCTTAGTACTCTTTGGGTGTTAATCACATAGCGATGTGAACTAGATTATTGACTGTAGTAAACCATTTGGGTGTTAATCACATAGCGATGTGAACTGATTACATAAAGATGTGCACTATTGGTGTTAATCACATAGCGATGTGAACTAGATTATTGACTCTAGTAAACCCTTTGGGTGTTAATCACATAGCGATGTGAACTGGTCACATAAAGATGTGAACTATTGGTGTTAAATCACATGACGATGTGAACTAGATTATTGACTCTGGTGCAAGTGGGAGACTGAAGGAAATATGCCCTAGAGGCAATAATAAAAGTTATTATTTATTTCTTTATTTCATGATAAATGTTTATTATTCATGCTAGAATTGTATTAACCGGAAACATAATACATGTGTGAATACATAGACAAACAGAGTGTCACTAGTATGGCTCTACTTGACTAGCTTGTTGATCAAAGATGGTTATGTTTCCTAACCATGGACAAAGCATTGTCATTTGATTAACGGGATCACATCATTAGGAGAATGATGTGATTGACTTGACCCATTCCGTTAGCTTAGCACTCGATCGTTTAGTATGTTGCTATTGCTTTCTTCATGACTTATACATGTTCCTATGACGAGATAATGCAACTCCCGTTTACCGGAGGAACACTTTGTGTGCTACCAAACGTCACAACGTAACTGGGTGATTATAAAGGTGCTCTACAGGTGTCTCTGAAGGTATTAATTGGGTTGGCGTATTTCGAGATTAGGATTTGTCACTCCGATTGTCGGAGAGGTATCTCTGGGCCCACTCGGTAATGGACATCAGTTAAAGCCTTGCAAGCATTGCAACTAATGAGTTAGTTGCGGGATGATGTATTACGGAACGAGTAAAGAGACTTGCCGGTAACGAGATTGAACTAGGTATTGAGATACCGACGATCGAATCTCGGGCAAGTAACATACCGATGACAAAGGGAACAACCTATGTTGTTATGCGGTCTGACCGATAAAGATCTTCGTAGAATATGTGGGAGCCAATATGAGCATACAGGTTCCGCTATTGGTTATTGACCGGAGACGTGTCTCGGTCATGTCTACATAGTTCTCGAACCCGTAGGGTCCGCACGCTTAAAGTTTCGATGACAGTTATATTATGAGTTTATGTGTTTTCATGTACCGAAGGAGTTCGGAGTCCCGGATGAGATCGGGGACATGACGAGGAGTCTCGAAATGGCCGAGACGTAAAGATCGATATATTGGATGACTATATCTGGACTTCGGAAAGGTTCCAAGTGATTCGGGTATTTATCGGAGTACCGGAGAGTTATGGGAATTCGCCGGGGAGGAGTATTGGGCCTTATTGGGCCATACGGGAATAGAGGAGAGAGGCCAAAAGGAAGGAGGCGCGCACCCCCCCCCCCTCTGGTCCGAATTGGACAAGGGGTGCAGCCCCCTTTTCCTTCTCCCTCTCCCCCTCTTTCCTTCTCTCCTACTCCCACAAGGAAAGGAGGAGTCCTACTCCAGGTGGGAGTAGTGCTCCCCCCTTGGCGTGCCCTCCTCCTAGGCCGGCCGCCACCCCCCTTTCTCCTTTATATACAGGGGCAGGGGGGCACCCAAGAGACACAAGAATTGATCATTGATCTCTTAGCCGTGTGCGGTGCCCCCCTCCACCATAGTCCACCTCGATAATACTGTAGCGGTGCTTAGGCGAAGCCCTGCGTCGGTAGAACATCATCATCGTCACCACGCCGTCGTGCTGACGAAACTCTCCCTCAACACTTGGCTGGATCGGAGTCCGAGGGACGTCATCGGGCTGAACGTGTGCTGAACTCGGAGGTGCCGTACGTTCGGTACTTGATCGGTCCGATCGTGAAGACGTACGACTACATCAACTGTGTTGTGCTAACGCTTCCGCTTACGGTCTACGAGGGTACGTAGACAACACTCTCCCCTCTCTTTGGTATGCATCATCATGATCTTGCGTGTGCGTAGGAAAATTTTGAAATTACTACGTTTCCCAACAGAGGAGAGTGAGGGAGTGGCGGATTCAAACTTACTGCTGGAAAGGTCGGGCTGTGCGATTTGACGGCGCGTTACTGCTGGAAAGAATTGTGATATGACTACTCACTATAGTCATGAATTACTGGCACTACGAGCAGGGTGATGCCCCCCTTCCGTTCCGCACTCTAATCTGGTGCATGACACGTCGACCCAGATGCTGCCTCTCCCACATGTCGGCGAAGTACATAGTAAGAAGGAGCAAAGAATGATGCGGTATATACTACTACTACTCACACCGGAGGAGTGCGAACCACGGCAGCCCAGTGAACCAGCAGTGTGAACCACGGTAGCCCAGTGAAGCAGCAGTAGAAAACAATGTGGTGATATGGCCATAAAAAACAATGTGCTACGGTCCAGACTGTAGCATGTATAGTGCTACTCCTCTTTGTTTGGATCCCTGAGTAAGAGCTAGCTAGGGTTGAAATAGCCTCAAATTATCGAAACAGGAGGGGTTAGTTTGAGCTAGTTTGCTCTAACCCAGCTAAAAAAACTATCCCGGTGGAGAGGTTCTAATTGGATTAGTTGTCCTCGAGCCCACTAAAAGATAACTAAAAAAATCTCCCATGCCTGCACTAGATCACTCCCCCCCCCTCGCACGACTCCTCTCTATTCCCCATCAGGCCGCCTGCCCAAGCGTCGCTCTGCCGCTCACCCTCTCTCTCCTCCGGCCGCCCTCTCGCTCCGGCCTTTGAAGGTCGCCCTGCTCCCCCTTCATCGGTCGTTTTTCTCCCACTGTCGTGTGCGGCGACGACGCATCTACCAGGGAGGTTGAGGGGTGAGTTTGTTCGTTCCTTCTCTGTCTCAGATCCATATCATTGATCTTGCTCGCTCTAGCGCTAATTATGATTTGGAAAACTAGATCCTGATCAAACTTGTTATAGATTTGTGGTGCAGGCATGGAATTGTTTGATGCTGCTTGAGGAGGTAATAAATCTTTCTAGAGGCCCAAAGATTCAGTTCACCTTTCTAGGTATTTCAGTTTCAGGCTTGCATTATTTCTAGAGGCCCAAAGATTTAGTTCACCTTTCTAGGTATTTCAGTTTCAGGCTTGCATTATTTCTAGAGGCCTAAAGATTCAGTTCACCTTTCTAGGTATTTCAGTTTCAAGCTTGCATTATTCTAGAAGCCCAAAGATTAAGTTCCCAGTCGGCGGCAAGCGGCCCTGCTACCCATGCCAGTGTCGACCTCAACTCGCAAGCGCCAGCGTCGGAGGGTTCCCGTGGCTTGGGCCTTCCTCCAGAGCAACGATGACGAGCTCCTCCCTCGGTGCTTGAGGGGCTCCGGGCTCCCTCCCTATCATGAATGACTTTCGTGATGAGTTAGCTCATGCTTTGTTTGATGGAGTGTATTTTTTTGTGAAGCTTGATTGACGACTTGTATGTTTAAGTGGGATATCTCATTTGTATGGACAAAGTAAAATTTATCATGTTTTGCATGCTTAATTTGTAGAGATGGTTCGTTTATGTCAATTGTGAGCGGGAGGAGGACACACAAGAGCCGACCACACCAAATCCGGCAGGAAATAGGTTCCAAAGTAGTCAAATGATTGAGAAAGAGCATTTATGGTCAATCTAACCCTTCCATCCATACACCTCTTTGGTTTAGAGTTAGTTCAGGGTTACTTCAGGGTTAGAATCTAACTCTAACCTCTAACTGAGTTAGAGTTCTCCTCGTCTCGGTTCATAGCCATCATACTTGCCCCATTCATGTGTTTTCAGTATCCTGCAAATCAAAGAGGCCCTTCTTTTTTGCGAAAAAAATCAAAGAGGCCCTTAGACTGGTTTAGGTCCGGTCATTTTTTATAAACGTGTTATGTCCAAAATTTAATGAACGTGCTCCGGTTTCTATGAAAATAATCTGGTTTCATGCAGTAATTCATTTATTTATTTATTCTTCTGCGGGGGGTTTGCATGTAATTCATGAGGTCTGAAATGTAAAGTACCCCGGCATATGCTCCGAGTCGTGCATGCACTACAACCCAGATGCTCTATGTCCCACATGTCAGCGAAAGGGAGCACGTGGAAATAGCCTAGGAGTACATATAGGAGGATAAATGCATGAAAAATATGTACTGTGAAGCGTAGTTGCGGTTCGAAAAGGAGACCTAAAGTGATGGCAGCTATAGGTCGCACGCAACCAACTGGTGGTACTAGACATACGACTACTTTTTCCCTCAAAAAAAGAGGTACGAGTGCTCAGTACTCCTATTCTATCAACACGAGTCCCATCTGACAACAGGGTCCGTGCTACAGCTAGCTCTCCTCCCTCGTTTCTCTCTTCTAATTGTAAACTTGGCCGACACCTGGTGGGTGGGGTGGGTTTGCTCAACTGCGGCCCCACCTCATAGTGAAAACGTTACGACTGGAATAAAAATGCCATATACTCCCTCTGTTCCTAAATATAAGCCTTTTGACATACAATTTCAAATGGAATACAACATACGGATGTATGTAGACATATTTTAAAGTGTAGATTCACTCATTTTTCTCCGTATGTAGTCACTTGCTGGAATCTTTAGAAAGACTTATATTTGGGAACGGAGGGAGTACTATACTAATAAAACATTAAGGCCACGAGGTGATGCAGTGCTGGTTACAAGAGGCAAGAAGAAGAGATGCATCCATCGACGACGTCCACCTCCTTGACTCAGAGCGCCGGCCCACCGAACGGTGGCTAAGTAGCAGCGGCTTTCGTGGTCAGGTCGACGTGCTTCTGAACAATGGCGTCCAAAGATTCCAGCCGCTGGAAGAAGGCCAACGTCTTTCTGTCCTCGCTTGCCTTGTAGTGGCCTATGTAGACCATTTCCTCATAGACGTGGATGTGCAGGTCGACGGTTTCTTGCATGGCGAGGCGCTGCGCGGCGAGCGCAGCCTCAAGGTGCACATTCTTCGTCGCGACCTCCGGCACCTGCAAGGCCACCAGGGCTTGAAAGAGTTCGTCACCATGGAGGCCGATGAGGGTGGCAGGCAATGAGCAGCCCGGGCACGCGGGCTGGAGCAGTACGGTAAGGTCGTCCGCGCGCTTCTTGACGTTGGTGTACTTGCGGATGGAGTTGACCATCATGTCGTCCATGCGAGAGGCGAAGCCGGCGTTGGCGAGGGCTACGATGCCGGCGGTCGCCAGCACCGTCTGGAAATGTTGTGCGGTACGGGGCCGCATGCCAGCACCTTGGATGATTTGGCACAGCCGACTGCCGCTCGCGTCCATCACCTCCATAGGTGCTTGTGCCTTCTGGTCACTTGGTCTTGGATTGGAGTGAGCGGTGTTGCACAAATACTAGGAATAGATGGATTGGAATGGTGGGGCGCCTTTATATGAGATTCCAAACTCTGTTGCATTCTCCAATTAATTCCCTCTGCATGTAATTGAGGATGCATCATTGACCGTTCAATGTCTCGGGAACCACTACCCTCTCCCTCCTTGGCATTCAAGCACCTATGGAGGCGATTGTCGCTCGTGTCTATCGTGTCTCAGGAGACGTTCCCGTCGATGACGAGGTGCCTATGGTGACTTTGTAAATTTCAAGATGATAGTGCCGGCTCAGTCTTTCGGAGGTGCTCATAGGGGTAGGGTGTGTGTGTGTGCATTCATAGGGGTGAGTGTATGCGCGTGTATATGAGCGCTTGCGTCTGTACTGTGTTAAAAACGTAAATGCGTGTCAAAAAGAGACTAGTCAGTATACTCAATATTATGCACCGCGGAGGAAAACAAGAGAACTACGTACTTATTTAAGGTGCAGATTCACTCATTTTGCTCCATATGTACTCCGTCTCGGTGTAGTCTAGTCACTTGTTGAAATGTCTAGAAAGGCAAATACTCCTTTCTGGTTTATAGGGCTATACTAGCAAGTACGTACTACAATAGCGAGCTCACATAGCAATTTTGTCTCATGTAAGAGCCTGGCTATATGCGTGCTCCAATGTTCGCAACTGCCACGTTCGGGTTGTGCTTGGCTCTTTGCCTCTTCGATAAAATGAACAATGATGGTACTACTACTACTTCTACAGTATCAAATCCACTGTTGCATGTCCGTCCGACGCGAGCGGGAGGGATAGCTTGTTGTAGTACTATAAGCAAAAGCATGTCCTCGTCTGCGAGCACCCGTGCGCATGGGCGAGGAAGAAGGCGTGTAGTAGTAAAATCAAGCTTCTCCTCGTTGTACGAGTTGATGCGACATATCATAGCACTGGCCCCACATGCTTGCCTCTAAACTTGGCTGAAAGACCCGTAGTGTACAATATATTTGCTGCAACCTCTAACATTTACCCACCACAAATTAAAATATATATTCCTGTCTTGACCAGATGAGCGTGCAAACTACAATCACCAGCATGACAGGTAGGGCCAGAAGACAATTGTAGTTAAAAAAACTTCGAGACAGCGACATAGCATGGAGCCAACCCCAACGATTTTAAGCTTACAGGCACGGTACACGCTATCCTAGACTACTCTACACATGAAACTGCTCCACGATCGTCCGGGCTGCGCTTGGCTCTTCACCTCTTCAGGAAGTTGAACAATGATGGAGTACTACTGCACTGGAGGAGTACTACAGTATGCTTCTGGCCATCTGACACCGATTGAACTGCTGCATGTCCATCGCGTGCGGGAGGGAGAGCGTGCAGCGAAAGCTTCTCCTAGTCCTGCCAGCCACCACGCTCATGGGCGAGGGAGGGATGCCGCTTCATTGACTTAGTGCTCCTGCCTTTGTGTGTATGACATGTGGGCCCAATAGGTGGGTGGCCAACCTATCATACAGCCAAGGGCAGGTGCAGTTAAGTCTGCGAGGGAGAGGATAATCAAACCTCTCTTTTTTGTACGAGCTGACGCGACACATCAAAGCACTGCACTCGATATATTTCAATAATTTTTATTTACCGATGCATTAATTACAACGCATGCATGCATGCCGTGACTCTCCTTTTGATACTTGCATGTGTTTCATACTTCTGCGAGTTGACGTGACACATCAAAATAGTACTACTACTAGTAGTACTCCCTCCGAGCCTAATTTCTCTGCGCATAAGTCGAGGTGCAGATACCAAGCAGGGCCTGGTTGTGTTGGACAACTCACCGGACTGCGCACCAGGAAGACGAAGCTCGTGTTGTGTTGGTGTTGTGTGCGGCCCGCACATTAACCAAAATCTCGCGCCTCCAGCTTAGCCTCCGCGTTTTAAACTTCTCAATATCAAGGCCAAGGAGCAACATGAATCCTATGATAGAGCCAATAGGATGGTTGAGAACACTACAATTCGTAGCTACAGATGCGTGTGTGAGAGAGGACGTGTGCGTGCGTGCACCTCTTCTCTTCCTATATAACGTACTAAACACAGAGTACAATTGTATGTGTGTGGCATCGACCTAGGGAGCTAGAGATGGTGCGTGCGGGACGTCCCGAGAGATAGGTTTAATGCGTCTGAAAAAAGACTAGTCTATAGCTTGCCACGCGGCTATTCCTGTCGAACGCCCCAATAATCGTAAGATATGTATCCGACGGTGCCAGTTATTGCACGTACACAGCAGTAGAAAAAGAACTACCATGGCATATGCTACACCACGGCTGAGAACATGTGCCCACGTTACACCATCCGGGAATAGTGCCGCACTTCGAAACTAGAATCGTCAATAAATTTTGAGCTTGCGTCTCGTCACATTCCAAATTACTACTACTACCACGCTATATGTAATTGCAAACCTGTTCACACCGATCACAACCTAAACGGTTTCCCATTTAGGAGCATATTAGTACTCGGTTATAAATACCACTATGCCAAGATTACTGCACATTCCTCCTCAACTCCTCATCCACAAAAACAATCAAGTCATTCAGTATCCTTCCCTTGCGTCTGCCATGGCTAGCTTGAGTTCTGGGTCGAGAGATTACCACCAGGGAGAGGCGAGCATGGAAGTGGAGGCACGAGAGATGTCCCGCCTCGCCGTGAAAGCAGCCGACATATCCCGCCGCGCAGAAGTAGTAGCACAGAGGTCCTGTCGTGCCGCCAAAGCAGCACAGAGGTCCCGCCGCCCCATCGATGCAGCAGACTGGTCCGGCCATGCCGCGGAAGCAGCAGAGATGTCCCGCCATGCCGTGAATGCAGCAGAGGTGTCCCGCCGCGCCGCGGCGGCCTGGGAAAATGTCTCGCGGGCAGGCGACGACTCTTACAGGCGCGTGCATGCGATCGTCCATAGCCAGATGGATCAGATCTCCGGCTGGGCGAGGTTGCAGAACGACATGAAAGCCTCGTTTGAATAGGCTATCGGCATCATCCGGCAACTAAGGGAGGGCAATGAGAGGCTCCGGACCGAGCGCGACCTGCTGAGGGCGAAGATCATCCGAAGTGCAGATCAGCAGGAGGAGACCAGTGCCTTGTTGAAGAGGACAGGCGTCATCGTCAAGAAACTTATGGACGAGAATGACATGCTCCGTATCGAGCGCCAAAGGCTGGTGGAGGAATCCGTGGATCCTCTCAAGCAGCGTCTTGAGGACACGAAAGAGCTCATCACCGCTTGCTGCGGAGACTAGTTTCCGCGGCCTGCAGCAACGCATCAAGAAAGTAGAGATCAGCGAGCCAGATCGTTGTCTTCCTTCTTCTTTTTCCCTTGTGTATTTCGGGCATGGCCGCATGTGGCTTTTTTAATTATCTTCCTAATTATGTAAGACAATTATTATCCACTGTCATCGTCCTTATATATTCATCAGTCTTGCTATAAGTCGCAGTAGATGCTATATAGGTCCGTCGGATCTAACATCAAGATCCGTGATTTTAGATTTCCTTTTTTCTCTCTTAAATCTCAGTCGAGTGAGACATAACCACGCCATTAAACAGAGGCTCGGGCGCCATTAATGGAGACCTTGGGAGAGAGGTGGACGACAGATGGAGGTCAAAGGGCTCTCCTCCCAATAAGCACGCGCAGGGGTCTGATCGCACGCCTCTCGTACTCAAATAACTACCATCCACGACGCTTCCTAGCTAATAAAAAAAGGGGACGCATGGAGGCACGTAAATGGTAAATAGAATGCCCACGGTTTTAATAATACTTGTGTTTCATATTGTAACGTGACAACACTTGTTCCAAAATGACTTTGTTGATTGTTAATGTGTGCGCCTTCGCAAATCGGATAGCAAAATTACCACAGCATATTGGTGCCATGTCATGGCACCAAGCCAAGTTTCATTATTTTCATGCGTGTTTTGGATTTACAGGAATTAGCAACTAAGTTTCTCAATGTCTCCAGCTCAGCCACGACGCCCAGAATTTTGAATTTCATTCCCATTTCTTGCATGGGACCTAGAAATTTACCCGTGGACACACATGTGATTTTTCAACTAACTTTGGTGCACTGGAGCATGTGCTTGTATTTCAAATTTGAATTATGCACACAAAGGTGACACGTTCCCTCTCAGAACCACGAGCCTTCTTGAGAGAAGCTCTGGTTTGCAAGAAGCTTATACCAAAATTTGTTCCTATTCGGCCAATTTTTATACGACAGCATGGTAGTACCATGACATGACACCATGCCAAGTTTCATGATTTTCAGGCGTGTTTTGGATTTACAAGAATTTTAAAACCAAGTTTCTCAATGTTCTCGGCCGAGCCACGATGCCCAGATGTTCAAATTTTATTCCCATTTCTTGCATGGGACCTAGAAATTCACCCGACGACACAAATGTGATTTTTCAACCAACTTTGGTGCACGGGAGCATGTGCTTGTAGTTCAAATTTGAATTATGCACATTAAATGAACAAAAACTCAATTAATGTAAAAAAGGCCAAACGAACCCGGTATAATTCCAAAATTTAGCAGGGCACTCATGTAGTTCTATGTTGCCTTTGTAAAGAAACTCAAGGGGGCAGCATATATCGTTTCGCTCTCAAAGGTGGCACGTTCCCTCTCAGAACCACGTGCCTTCTTGAGAGAAGCTTCGGTTTGCAAGAAGCTTATACCAAAATTTGTACCTATTCGGCCAATTTTTTTACCACAACATGGTAGTACCATGACATGACACCATGCCAAGTTTCATGATTTTCAGACGTTTTTTGGATTTACAAGAATTTTAAAACCAAGTTTCTCAATGTTCTCGGCCGAGCCACGATGCCCAGATGTTTGAATTTTATTCCCATTTTTGCATGGGACCTAGAAATTCACTCGAGGACACAGATGTGATTTTTCAACCAACTTTGGTGCACGGGAGCATGTGCTCAGTAGTTCAAATTTGAATTATGCACATTATATGACCAGAAACTCAATTAATGTATAAAAAAGGACAAACGAACCCAGAATAATTCCAAAATTTAACAGGGCACTCATGTAGTTCTATGTTGCCTTTGTAAAGAAACTCAAGGGGGCAGCTTATATCATTTCGCACTCAAAGGTGGCACGTTCCCTCTCAGAACCACGAGCCTTCTTGAGAGAAGCTTCGGTTTGCAAGAAGCTTATGGGTCTGTTTGTATGGCAGCCCCAAGCTGCCCTTCCAAAATTTTGGTCGTCGCCCACAGGTTGGGCCAGTGTTTGGATCGCAGCCAAGTTTTTGGCTCACAGCCAACTTTTTGGCCAGCCATTGTGATTCCGCACTAGTGTGTGGGCGAGTTACCGGCGGCTATTTCCTTCGCCAAAATTTTGGCATGTCCTCGTTTTGGTCAGGCTGGTGTGGGCATAATCCAAATGGCCCCTATACCAAAACTTGTTCCAAATCGGCCCAATTTTTTACCACAACATGTTAGTGCCATGACATGACACCATGCCAAGTTTCATGATTTCCAGGCGAGTTTTGGATTTACATGAATTTAAAATCTAAGTTTCTTGATGTTCTCGCCCAAGTTACGATGCCCAGATGTTTGAATTTCATTCTCATTTCTTGCATGGGACCTACAAATTCAACCAAGGACACACATGTGATTTATCAACCAACTTTGGTGCACCGGAGCATGTGCCTTTAGTTCAAATTTGGATTATGCACATTAAAAGTCCAGAAACTCAATTAATGTATAAAAAGGCCAAAAGAACCCGGAATAATTCCAAAATTTAACAGGGCACTCATATAGTTCTATGGTGCCTCTGTAAAGAAAATCAGGGGGGAGGCAGCATATATCGTTTCGCACACAAAGGTGACAGGTTCCCTCTCAGAACCACGAGGCTTGTTGAGAGAATCTCCGGTTTTTCAAGAAGCTTATACCAAAACTTGTCCCAATTCAGCAAAAAATTATACATATGAAAACAGGGTTTAGATTATCCCGAACATCTCGCTACCTAGACCAATGTACTATGATTGGAATTCAACATAAAATGGATACAGATATTTGAATTGGAGATTGTATGGTACATGTAGTTCATAGTGAAATATGATTACTGCTATATGCATGTTTTTTGTTATCAAGATAATATTTAAATGATTGTATAACTTGACAACAATCGTATTCAAATAAGGAAAATTGATTCAAATTTAGTCCATATGGTAGATGCCAATATATATGTTCACATGGTAGAGTAAAATGTTCATATATGATGGAAGATCAAAATGTACGACTACATCAATTATAAACCGCAAGGTCACCTAACGATATAATCGAATTCAACATAACGTGGATTCAAAAATTGAAATTTGAGATCCTAGCATTTGTAATCATATAAAAAGGGACATTACTCTTTCTTTTGGTGGGAATTGATTTGTTTCTTGTTGTTGTTGAGGGAAGTGCGAATCGATTTGGTACTGTACCGGGTAACCTTGTTCTCCCGATTTTTTTAACATTTTTCTTGTAGTTTTTTCAATGGCATTTATAGAAATATAGTAAAAGGGGACATGACTATCTTGTGTCTTGTATGAATTGTTTGTACACATTAAGTTTGTTCTGCCGAACAAGGAATCCGCACCTTGTTATCCTGAAATTTTCAAGCTCTAGTATCTTTTGTCTTGCCCGCTTTGGAACTCCCGCCTCTTCAACCCGCGTCGCGCCTTGTTATCCCAATATTTTGATGCGCGTGAAAACTCCCTCCTCATCCGAAATCGGTCCCGCAACCCAGAAAATGAAGCTCGACATCGCGGTGTCAAAACCGGTGGGGGTACGCTGGTAACTTACCCTACATTTCGGACAAGCGCGTCCCTAAGCCATGGCTCCCCCTCCCTTCCCCTTCGTTCCCACATTCATACACCGAGGCCGCCAAAACCCGCGAAACCCCACGCTCCTCCTTGGCCTCCCGACCGCCTCCGAGCCGGAGACTCTTCCCCGACTACGTCGTCCACCGCAATAGCTCACCGTCCCTCACCCACTTCACTGGATGAGGATCCGTCGTCGATCTTGTCGTCCCGCCGGATCAGCCGCCCCGTCCTCCACCTCCAAGGAGCTGCCCCGATATTTGCCTCGTCTATCGTGCCTCCTCCATCCCCACAGCGCCGACTTGACCTGCCCCACTAGAACCGCAGCACCCTCACCAATTCCTTCGATGAAGCCGAGGCCAACTCGGCGCCACCAACACTACAAAAAAATACACTTCCGAGATGATACGTGTTTGTCACAGTAGGTCGCGTTTTTTGTCATGCATGTACATCCATGACGATTTTATGACAGAATCAAGATAGTCATACCTGTGCTATCGTAGAAGTGTTCCATGACATTACCAAAATTATCATCACGGAAGTGTCCACTTCCATGACGATAAATCACGTGTCACAGAAGTGCTTTCGTCAAGGGTGACTGACACGTGATCCACCGTAACGGAACGCTGTTAAGCTATCGGGTCCGAATTTGGATCCGATAACCCGTTAACAGCCCGGACCAATGGGGATTTTCCACGTGTAAAATCATCATTAGCCGGAGGAAACACGTGTTTCCTCACCGTTGGGACAGATGCCATCCACTCATTGGACAGGAGGCACCTATGATAGGTCGACACATGGCACGGCCCAACGGTGGCCCATTCCGGTGAAAAAGGCCGGCCTAGTAAAAATTAGCAGGCCGGCCCATATAAGGCCTACTTGTGTTAGGTCCATTTAAGCCCACGGCCCATACAAGATGTCCCAATTCGGCCCGTCAACGGCCCTGTTAAAGATTTGACACCATTGCAACCCATCGTCAGTTCGAGCCCGTTAACAGCCCGCTATATATTTGGGCTCAATATCGGCCCGATGAGATTTTGGTCTGTTAACGGCCCATTCAATGGATGGGCCAATTTTCAGGATGTACATCTTTCAGCCTTTTAGCAACCCATTTAAATTTTGGGTTAATTTCCGGCCCGGTGTGTCTTTTAGCCTGTTGACGACCCATAAATCAGTTGGGCCATTTGTAGTCGGACCTGAGTTTCGGCCTTTTAGCGACCCATTTAAGTGTTGGGGCAATTTCCGGCCTGGTGTGTCTTTCAGCCTGTTGACGGCCCATAAATTAGTTGGGCCATTTGTAGTCGGACCTGAGTTTTGGCCTTTTAGCGACCCATTTAAGTGTTGGGCCAATTCCTGGCCCTATGTGCCTTTGAGCCTGTTAACGGACCATAAATGAGTTGGGCCATTTGTAGTCGGACCTGATTTTTGGCCTTTTAACGGCCCATGCCCTTCATGGTCCAATACCAGCCCGGTTTCTCTTTCGGCCTGCTAAAGGCCCACAACACAGTTGGGCCATTTACAATACGACCTGACTTTCGGCCTCTTAGCGGCCCATGCTCTTCATGGTCCAGTACAAGCCCGATGTGTCTTTCGGCCTGCTAAAGGCCCATAGTATAGTTGGGCCATACGTAGCCTGCACTTAGTAACGGCCTGTTAACGGCCCGTGAAATCAATTGGGCCCACATGTTGCCTGCATCGATGTCGGCCTGTTAACGACCCGGGAGGTAAGAGGGCCGACCATTAACTTCGGCCTAGTAACGACCCATTAACTTAATGGGCCCATTAAAGTTCTTACATGTCTTTAGGCCAAATTAGATAATTTGAGCCCATTACGATGAGCAATTATGCACAAGATCAAAACCGATCAAGCAAAGGTACGACATACAGGGAAAAAATTTCACATCCAGCATATATTACAGGAAATTACATCCACTGGGCAATCAAAGGTTGATGCCAGTGCAAATAAATGAACAGAACCTAACGATCTACAACGTCACAATCTGCAACCTCAGCACGGATGACGCCCATAAGCATGTGGGCAAGTTCTTGCTGCTTTGCTACACGGTCTCTGAAAACATTGATAAGTTGTTGTGTCGCACGAATCTGAACCTCTGATTCCTCCACCATTTCCATCATTGCTTCAGCCATTAATTGGTTCACAAACATACATTTTTTCCGTTGCATTCAAGATAGAGGATACTGAACAGATTCAGATGGCGATTTTGGCAGGCTTGTATTATTGATAGTGGAGAGTGTCTCGACCACTGCATCATAACATAAATTAGGAGGGGAACCAAACAGATTAATCATGAGTTATTGGCATATTACCTGGCCTAGATTTATTGGAAAGAATAATGGGGTTACCTTGCTGTTTTCAGAGTTTGTCTTCTTATCTTCAGCAGCCTGCACCAAATTAACACACTAGCATTGCTATCATTGGCCAAGTCAGATAATAGGAAAGCAACATTGACACAATGAATGAATGGGCAACCAGAGCAGCACTAAAATTCAGTAATGTGCATGATATGAGATAGTACACTCATGCAGCTCAGTATGCAAAACTACCAGGCAATTTTCTTTACAAAAATCAACATTGGCGCCTTTAACATTTTGCTACAACTAATTCTAGATCAGATAAAGTTGGATTCACGCCGATTAACAAAATACGTGCTGATGTAAAAATATAGTGATATACAACAGGTACTTACATCAGCATTGGAGCACAGAGAATTCCCGCAAGATATTTTCCTCGAATACAATCCCAATGAAGGAAGTCTTCTATCATTTAACCTTATTTTCTAAAAGAGAGATGGGTAAGAAACATGTAGAAAATATGATCAGAATGCTATAAATATTCATGATGCGAGGATACGCACACGCTTCTTAGAACGGAGTTGACATTCATTTGCTAGACTGGAGCGGACTAGTTCTTTGGCCACTGGAATCTGCTTATTGTTAGTGGGAGTTGGGTTTCTCTGTGCTGGAGCAGTATCTATGAAAAATGGAGTTGGTTTATTATCTCCTAGCGTTTGGATCTTTTGCAATGACCTGGTTTGTAACCCTTCAGATTCTAACATAGTCGTCTTCCCCTTGCATGCCTTATATGGAAGAATGGTGCTTCAATTATAAAATATGCTACAACAGAGATGGAATAGGTACTGAAGAATAGAAAGGCATGACATATTGACATGTATTCCCTCCATCCGAAAATAAATGGATGGTTCTAGGTGTATTTCAGTTCTAGATACATCCAGCTTTATCCATTTCTGCGACATGTAATCTGGACGGAGGGAGTATGATGTAAGAGCTAGGGATACGACAGGACAACACAGTAAAAAAACACTGAAAACCCACTGCAGAACCAAAGTATTCAAACCCACTAATATGAGATAGTACACTCGTGTAGCTCAGGATGCAAAACTACCAGGCAGTTTTCCTTACAAAATTAACATTGTGGCCTTTAATCATACATTTTGCTACAACTAAATTTAGATCAGACAAAGGTTGGATTCACGCCGATTAACAAAATACATGCTGATGTAAAAATATAGTGATATACAACAGGTACTTACATCTGCATTGGAGTATAGAGAAATCCTGCAAGAATCTTTCCTCACAGACGATGCCAGTGCATAAATTCTTCTATCTGTTAAGCTTATTTTCTAAAAGAGAGATGGGTAAGAAACATGTAGAAAATATGATCAGCATGCTATAAAATTTCATGATGCAAGGATATGCACACGCTTCTTCGAATGGAGTTGACATATTTTTGCTGGACTAGAGCCGACTAGTTCTTTGCCCACTGGAATCTGCTTATTCTCAGTAGGAGTTGGGTTTCTCTATGCTGGAGCAGTATCTATAAAAACTGGAGTTGGTTTATTGTTTCCTGGCGTTTGGATCTCCTGCAAAGGCCTTATTTGTACCCCTTCAGATTCTAACATAGTCGTCTTCCCCTTGCATGCCTTGTATAGAAGAATGGTGCTTTAATTATAAAACATGCTACAGCAGAGAGATGGAGTAGGTACTAAAGAATAGAAAGGCATGACATATTGACATGTATTCCCTCCATCCAAAAAAAATGGATGGGTCTAGGCGTATTTTAGTTCTAGATATATCCTTTTTTATCCATTTCGGCAACATGTAATCCAGGCGGAGGGAGTATGGTGTAAGAGCTAGGGATACGACAGGACAACACGGTAAAAAAACACTAGTTGAATCTAAAACTGTATGCTAGCGGAATACATATAGAAAAAACTAAGGCAACATACACATGTATGATTGGGAAACTAAGATGGCATTGCAACAGAGCACTAGAACAACACTTCAATGTAAAAAGACATGGTATGGTAGACAGATGAAGTACATACTGATGAATAACAATGCATAAGATATTCTGAAGCATGATGTCCAAATTAAGCAGATGGCATTGAGATAGAGTAGAATGACAGTACTTGAATTTGAAAACATGTTATCATGAATGGAATAGGTACTGAAAAACAGGAAGGCATGACATATTTACATGCATGATCAGCATGCTAAGCACATGGCATTGCAACAGAGTAGATACACTCCAGGACATTATATGCATGTTGTACCCATATCACAGGCCAAGTTAGAGCAAGGACCTTGTGGGGTGAAGAGGATTCATCATCTTTCTACAAGTCTTCTGAAGAACTGCCTTTACATGTTCCATCATATTGGGTATCATTGACATCAAGTTTATTGGCCTTTACATTGCTCCGTGAGGTTCTTGTGGATATATCAGTGTGTGCAATTATATCTGACATGCATGGAAGAAAACTAGTAGTTAGATTTATGTAATGAGTGCCTATAGGAGACGACATAAATAGTAGGACTGGGGTTAACTAGCAGCAACAGGTCTCAAAAACTAAAGGGAGAACACAGATGAAAGCTACAGAATATGTATCGTTTGTACTCGAGATTAACTAGATGGCACACAAAAGTATTAAAGAACAACATAGGTAATACTAGAAGTGGTATAATACTATAATCACCAGTCTGTGGGATAGCATTGGCTGATGGATGATAATTATGGAACAACATTACCTAAAGAACAAGTATCTTAGCTGAACTATGGAACAGCGTTAACTCCTGAACAAGACCCATAAGAGATCAGCATGAATATACAGTGAAATGTGATAATCTATTTTCCATGCTTAGATGAATAACAAAGCCATAAATGTTGCACACAAGTAAGATGAGGGTACAACCTATCTGGCCGCCATCCATAGGAGTGAGCATCATGTGCTAACTTGTCGATGGACCTGCAGTTGTTGTGGCTGTCCATGTTGGGCACACGCATTCGATGCAGGGAACTGTTGACTGGGGACCATAGCTCCCTTCTGGTGTATGCTTCCCTTGTTGGAGCAGCAGCGGTGAGTGGGAAGACGGTGTGGCTGAAGATGCAGATAACGCATAATGTTAAGAACGGCACATCTCTTTGATATGAAGAAATACACTAAGAGATCAACAAAAAGGTACGAGAGTGGTCACACGTCTGTTGACTGAAGACTAAATTGGGGTCACAGGATTTTATTTTATTTTGGTACTGTCTGATCTACGCCGGATGGCTTGATGGCCGTCTTGTGCCTCCCGGCTAACACTGTTTGGAATCTTTCCCGAAGAGCTAGCGACCAACGGCGGAGCAGCCTGCCTCCGCCGTCCGTGGCCCCAGCCAAAGCCCTGCTCCCCTCCCCACCACACTGTCGTGGTTGCGCCTCCCCCGGGCCAATCCATAAAGACTCCCCGTCATCCAGATCCGGCGGTGGCGGTAACTTCAACCCACGGAACTCTAAGATAGCCATCTAAGCGCTGCTTCCACAGCAAACTTGCGGCCTCGCACCCTTACGTTAGACACCAGCCAACCGGCAGCCTAGGAGCTCCGCCGCCTCGAGGGGTGCTGCTTCCCATTGGGAATTGATTGGCCCAAAATAAAAATTCAGAAACTGACGCCTAAATAAAGTGATTTGAGATGAGGGTGCGACCTATCTGGCGACATGGTGAAGTAGGCAGGTCCAACTGCCGAGTCGGTGAGGCCGGCGTGGTTGCGGTGGCGACCAGCAGCAGGGAAACAACGATGTCGCGGCGGTCGACGGCTACGGGGAAGCAGCGCCGGGACTCTGGACGGATCCGAAGTTGGAGCCGCTCTGGCACCGTGAATAATGGCGGGGGTGAATCGACTCCGGTAAGGTTCACGCGGCCATCGTCGAGGCAGCTCCAGTAGCACGGAGTAAGAGGCACACGGCCTAGTGCATGGCGGCAAATGGATAGCGTCTCCGGCATTAGGGAGGAGGGCGGCTGTGAAATTGGTGTGGTGGGGGGCACCATGGAGGAGGGGCTGAGGTTTGGCGGCTCGGGAGAAGGGAGCTTCAAGGGATAAGGTGATTTGGCGCCCACGAGGTATGAATGGGGTGGGTGGAAATTGGGAGGGGAGTGGAACCATGTCTTACGGACGCATTTGTCTGAAATGTGAGGGGGAGTTACAGTTCTACCCCTGCCTTTAGGCTTCTCGGCTTGGGTTTGTGTATTAGGGTCGGGGATAGTAGAGTAACTTTGCTTCTCCCCAAAATAGTGAGCGGGAGCGATTTCAGGCAAGGAGGGCGTGTTTTGAAATATAGTGGGCGCGAGCTATTTCGGGCGAGGAGAGTGTGTTTTGAAATAGTGGGCGCGAGCTATTTCGGGCGAGGAGAGCATCTTTTGCCGACCATGGTTTATGAATTATTTGGCACATGTCATTTCGGCTTAGGAGAAAGCGCGCTTGGATGAAGTTACGAACCTACCCTCGATGTATGTCGGTGTACAAAAGTAGGGGCTCTGCTTTTGACCCCTTTACTGGTGCACGGGCAGTCAGAGACTCCCGCCACGACCATGCATAACAGGACAGGAAAGGGAAGCCGGAGAGAAGCCGAGACCACAAGGAAAGCAGAGCAACGACAAGGACCAAGGCCACAAAGATCAAATAGGCGTAGGAGGTTTCCCCGGCAAGGACCCTTGCCGGGGCAACCTCAGCAGCCCCGGCAAGACCCTTGCCGGGGCAGCTCGCCCACGCCAGCTGAAGTGAGCCACCCTTGAGCCCACCAATGCTATACGAATGCGTTGGACAGGGCTCGGGAGGCACCTCCGTGGTGGTATGCAGATCCTTGTGAAGACATAAAATGCTCAAGATCAAATGAGGATAGCAACTATCCACACCGAAGAAACCCACGAGGCCCCCGGCAAGATCCTCGCCGGGGAAATTGGCGCGCCATGGCAAGGCCCTTGCCGGGCCACCCTACAAGACCCTTGCCGGGCCATCCGGCAAGACCCTCGCCAAGCGCACCGGCAGGGCCACTGCCAGGCTCGCGCCAGCCAACTCTTCACCGCCGTTCGCATACAGCTGCCGACCCAACCAGCTGGGCAAGCACCTGCGTGGCAGCATGCAATCCTTCATGGAGGCTCCACCACCGTGCCACCTTAACTGCCTGCCTGCCTACATGGCACCGCATGCATCGCTGGCCACAACGAGTGTCGAAGCAAGGAGGAGCGGCGACGGACGGGACGGGACGGGCCTCCCCCGTCCCCAATAAAGCGAAGGGACACCTAAGGCTTGCATTAAATGCGTCTTGTCCTGTAATACCAGCGATAAGCTCACAACGCTGTAGCACTTTCCACCTCCTATGTGCCACTATGGCAGCCCCTTTCGTCTATAAAAGGAGGCCCATGGCACGCTGAGTAAGGATTCGGCTCTTTGGAACCAGACATCACCCAGAGCTAATTCAAGAGCTCAAGAACACTAATACATCCACCAAAGCAGGATCGTAGGGTTTTACGCATCTTTGCGGCCCGAACCTGGGTAAATCCCCTCTGTGTCGTCTGCTAGTCCTGCTCTTCTCGCGATCCCCGCGCCCTGCAACCGTAGAAGGGATTCTACTGATGCCATAGGTGTCGTTTCCCACCGACATCTTTGGCGCGCCAGGTAGGGGACGCACAATCGCGAGGATTTGGCCAAGCAGTTGATCCAGCTGTTCTTCATTGCCATGGCTCCAAAGAAGAAGGCGACCACGGCGATCGGTTTTTCCGGGACCAGGTTGGTACCGGCGCGGACCGGTAGCGGGCCAGTTGCGGAGAGAACCCGTGGCGCGTCCCGCGAACATCTACATCACCCTGATGGTCTAGGCGACGAACCACCAGTCGCGGGCTCCGGAGCTGGCGTCGGGCCCCCCGCAGGCGGCGCGGGGCCCTCCAAGGGCGCCGCCATCCCGCCAGGCGGCGGCACGGCGCGCTCCTCCCAGGTTGTGCGTGATGAGCAGCGTCACCCTGCCGGTGACCCTGTGCGCCGCCCTGGGAAGAGTCCCGTGCGTCCATCACATGAAGAAGAGGGCCAGCGTGCGCGCCGAGGTGCAGACGGAGGTGGCGAATGGCTGCGGAGCCGCGACGCAGCTCCTTCTAACGCGGTTAGAAGTCGAGGCGCGTCGCGGTCCACCCAGCTCTCGCCGCCACCCACGCCAGCGGAAGCCCTATTGCACGCAGCTGCTCCTCAATTTTCCTCCCGCCGCGGAGAAGCTCGACGAGTGGAGGGCCACCGTCCGGTGCCTCGTCGGCATCGCCAACATGTTGGGGAATGTAGCAGAAATTTAAAATTTTCTACGTATCACCAAGATCAATCTATGGAGTCATCTAGCAATGAGAGAGAGGGGAGAGCATCTACATACCCTTGTAGCTCGCGCGCGGAAGCGTTCAAGAGAACGGGGTTGATGGAGTCGTACTCGTCGTGATCCAAATCACCGATGATCCTAGCGCCGAACGGACGGCACCTCCGCGTTCAACACACGTACGGAGCGGGGACGTCTCCTCCTTATTGATCTAGCAAGGGGGGAGGAGAAGTTGATGGAGATCCAGCAGCACGACGGCGTGGTGGTGGAAGTAGCGGGATCCTGGCAGGGCCTCGCCAAGCGCAAGCGGGGAGGAAGAGGTGTCACGGGAGGGAGGGAGGCGCCAGGGCTTGGGGTGCTGCTCCCATGCGCCTCCCCACTATATATAGGAGTGGAGGGGGCTGGTTTCTTGCCCTCCAAGTCCATTGGGGCGTTGGCAAAGGTGGGGAAAAGAAATGCCATAATTTCCCTTCCCCACCGATTGTTATCCCCCTTTTTTAGGGATCTTGATCTTATCCCTTCGGGATATGATCTTATTCCTTCTAAGGTGGGATCTTGGTGCGCCTTCACCAGGGGTGTGGGGCCTTGCCCCCACTACCCAAGTACATGTGGGTCCCCCCATGCAGGTGGGCCCCACTTCAGAACCTTCTAGAACCTTCCCGGTACAATACCGAAAAATCCCGAACATTTTCCGGTGGCCAAAATAGGACTTCCCATATATAAATCTTTACCTCCGGACCATTCCGGAACTCCTCGTGACGTCTGGGATCTCATCCGGGACTCTGAACGACTTTCAGATTTCCGCATACTAATATCTCTACAACCCTAGCGTCACCGAACCTTAACTGTGTAGACCCTACGGGTTCGGGAGACATGCAGACCTGACCGAGACAACTCTCCGGTCAATAACCAACAGCGGGATCTGGATATCCATGTTGGCTCCCACATGTTCCATGATGATCTCATCGGATGAACCACGATGTCGAGGATTCAATCAATCCCGTATACAATTCCCTTTGTCAATCGGTACGTTACTTGCCCGAGATTCGATCGTCGGTATCCCAATACCTTGTTCAATCTCGTTACCGGCAAGTCACTTTACTCGTACCGTAATGCATGATCCCGTGACCAAACACTTGGTCACATTGAGCTCATTATTATGATGCATTACCGAGTGGGCCCAGAGATACCTCTCCGTCATACGGAGTGACAAATCCCAGTCTCGATTCGTGCCAACCCAACAGACACTTTCGGTATAGCCACCCAGTTACGTTGTGACGTTTGGTACACCCAAAGCATTCCTACGGTATCCGGGAGTTGCACAATCTCATGGTCTAAGGAAATGATACTTGACATTATAAAAGCTCTAGCAAACGAACTACAGGATCTTGTGCTATGCTTAGGATTGGGTCTTGTCCATCACATCATTCTCCTAATGATGTGATCCCGTTATCAATGACATCCAATGTCCATGGTCAGGTAACCATAACCATCTATTGATCAACGAGCTAGTCAACTAGAGGCTTACTAGGGACATGTTGTGGTCGATGTATTCACACATGTATTACGGTTTCCAGTTAATTCAATTATAGCATGAACAACAGACAATTATCATGAACAAGGAAATACAATAATACCCATTTTATTATTGTCTCTAGGGCATATTTCCAACAGTCTCCCACTTGCACTAGAGTCAATAATCTAGTTCACATCACCATGTGATTAACACTCAAAGTTCACTAGAGTCAATAATATAGTCCACATCACCATGTGATTAACACTCAATGAGTTCTAGGGTTTGATCATGTTATGCTTACGAGAGAGGTTTTAGTCAACGGGTCTGCAACATTCAGATCCGTGTGTGCTTTACAAATCTCTATGTCATCTTGTAGATGTAGCTAGCACGCGCTACTTGGAGCTATTCCAAATAACTGCTCTACTATACGAATCCGGTTTACTGCTCAGAGTCATCCGAATTAGTGTTAAAGTTTGCATCGACGTAACCCTTTACGACGAACTGTTTTACCACCTCCATAATCGAGAAAATTCCTTAGTCCACTAATTACTAAGGATAAGTTCGACCGCTGTCATGTGATCCATTCCTGGATCACTATTGTACCCCTTGACTAACTCATGGTAGGGCACACTTCAGGTGCGGTACATAACATAGCATACTGTAGAGCCTACGTCTAAAGCATAGGGGACGACCTTCGTCCTTGCTCTCTCTTCTGCCGTGGTCAGGTCTTGAGTCTTACTCAATACTAACACCTTGTAACACAGCCAAGAACTCCTTCTTTGCTGATCTATTTTGAACTCCTTCAAAATCTTGTCACGGTATGTATTCATTTGAAAGTACTATTAAGCGTTTTTGATCTATCCTTATAGATCTTGATGCTCAATGTTCAAGTAGCTTAATCCAGGTTTTCCATTAAAAAAACACTTTTCAAATAACCCTGGATGCTTTCCAGAAATTCTACATCATTTCTGATCAACAATATGTTAACAACATATACTCATCAAAAATTCTATAGTGCTCCCACTCACTTCTTTGGAAATACAAGTTTCTCATGAACCTTGTATAAACCCAAAATCTTTGATCATCTCATCAAAGCGTTCATTCCATCTCCGAGATGCTTACTCCAATCCTTAGAAGGATTGCTGGAGCTTTGCATACTTGTTAGCATCTTTCAGGATTGACAAAACCTTCTGGTTGTATCACATACAACCTTTCCTCAAGAAAATCGTCGAGGAAACAATGTTTTGACATCCTATCTGCAAGATTTAATAAATAATGCAGTAACTGCTAATATGATTCTAATAGACTCTTAGCATCGCTACGAGTGAGAAAGTATCATCGCAGTCAACTCCTTGAACTTGCCGGAAAACATCTTAACGACAAGTCGAGCTTTCTTAATGGTGACACTTACCATCATTGTCTGTGTTCCCTTTAAAATCCATCTGTACCCAACAGCCTTACGACCATCAAGTAGTTCTTTCAAAGTCTATACTTTGTTTTCATACATGGATCCTCTCGGATTTTATGGCCTCGAGCCATTCGTCGGAATCCGGGCCCACCATCGCTTCTCCATAGCTCGTAGGTTCATTATTGTCTAGCAACATGACTTCCAAGAGAGGATTACGTACCACTCTGAAGTAGTACGCATCCTTGTCGTCCTATGAGGTTTGGTAGTGACTTGAGCTGAAGTTTCATGATCACTATCATAAGCTTCCACTTCAATTGGTGTAGGTGCCACAGGAACAACTTCATGTGCCCTGCTACACATTAGCTGAAGTGACGGTTCAATGACCTCATCAAGTCTCCACCATCCTCCCACTCAATTCTTTCGAGAGAAACTTTTCCTCGAGAAAGGACCCGTTTCTAGAAACAATCACTTTTGCTTCCAGATCTGAAATAGGAGGCATACCCAACTGTTTTGGGTATTCTATGAAGATGCATTTATACGCTTTGGGTTCGAGCTTATCAGCCTGAAACTTTTTCACATAAGTGTTGCAGCCCCAAACTTTTAAGAAACGACAGCTTAGGTTTCTCTAAACCATAGTTCATACGGTGTCGTCTCAACGGAATTGCGTGGTGCCCTATTTAAAGTGAATGTGGTTGTCTCTAATGCCTAACCCATAAACGATAGTTATAATTCGATAAGAGACATCATGGTATGCACCATATCCAATAGGGTGCAGTTATGATGTTCGGACACACCATCACAATATGGTGTTCCAGGCGGTATTAGTCGTGAAACAATTTCCACAATTTCTTAATTGTGTGCCAAACTCGTAACTCAGATATTCATCTCTATGATCATATCACAGACATTTTATCCTCTTGTCACGACGATCTTCAACTTCACTCTGAAATTACTTGAACCTCTCAATAATTCAGACTTGTGTTTCATCAAGTAAATATTCTCAGCATTTACTCAAATCATCTGTGAAGTAAGAACATAAGGATATCCACTGCGTGCCTCAACACTCATTGGACTGCACACATCAAATGTATTACTTCCAACAAGTTGCTCTCTTGTTCCATCTTACTGAAAATGAGGCCTTTCTGTCATCTTGCCCATGTGGTATGATTTGCATGTCTCAAGTGATTCAAAAACAAGTGAGTCCAAACGATCCATCTGTATGGAGTTTCTTCATGCATATCTACCAATAGACATGGTTCGCATGTCTCAATCTTTTCAAAAACGAGTGAGTCCAAAGATCCATCAACATGGAGCTTCTTCATGCGTTTTATACCAATATGACTCAAGTGGCAGTGCCACAAGTATGTGGTACTATCATTACTATCTTATATCTTTTGGCATGAACATGTGTATCACTACGATCAAGATTCAATAAACCATTCATTTTAGGTGCAAGACCATTGAAGGTATTATTCAAATAGACAGAGTAACCATTATTCTCCTTTAATGAATAACTGTATTGCGATAAACATAATCCAATCATGTCTATGCTTAACGCAAACACCAAATAACAATTATTCAGGTTTAACCCCAATCTCGATGGTAGAGGGAGCATGCGATGCTTGATCACATCAACCTTGGAAACACATATCGTCATGTCACCTTTAGCTAGTCTCTGTTTATTCCGCAGCTTTTATTTCGAGTTACTAAGACTTAGCAACCGAACCGGTATCTAATACCCTGGTGCTACTAGGAGTACTAGTAAAGTACACATTAATATAATGTATATCCAATATACTTCTGTCGACCTTGCCAGCCTTCTCATCTATGAAGTATCTAGGGTAGTTCTGCTTCAGTGACCGTTCCCCTCATTTTAGAAGCACTTAGTCTCGGGTTTGGGTTCAACCTTGGGTTTCTTCACTAGAGCAGCAACTGATTTGCCATTTCATGAAGTATCCCTTCTTGCCCTTGCCCTTCTAGAAACTAGTGGTTTTACTAACCATCAACAATTGATGCTCCTACTTGATTTCTACTTTCGCGGTGTCAAACATCGCGAGTTGCTCAAGGATCATCATGTCTATCCCTGATATGTTATAGTTCATCACGAAGCTCTAATAGCTTGGTGGCAGTGACTATGGAGAACCATCACTATCTCATCTGGAAGATTAACTCCCACTCGATTCAAGTGATTGTAGTACTCAGACAATCTGAGCACATGCTCAATGATTGAGCTTTTCTCCCTTAGTTTGCAAGCTTAAGAAACTTGTCAGAGGTCTCATACCTCTTGACGTGGGCACTAGTCTGAAATCCCAATTTCAGTCTTTGGAACATCTCATATGTTCTGCGACGTTTCAAAACCGTCTTTGGTGCCACAATTTTAAACCGTTCAACATTACGCACTGAACTATCACGTAGTCATCAAAACGTGTATGTCAGATGTTCGCAACATCCACAAACGACGCTCGAGGTTCAGCACACCGAGCGGTGCATTAAGGACATAAGCCTTCTGTGCAGCAATGAGGACAATCCTCCGATTACGGACCTAGTCCGCATAATTGCTACTATCAACTTTCAACTAAATTTTCTCTAGGAACATATCTTAGTAGAACTAAAGCGTAAGCTACGACATTATTTGCAAAGACCTTTTGACTATGTTCATGATAATTAAGTTCATCTGACTATTTAATGAACTCCCACTTAGATAGACATCCCTCTAGTCATCTAAGTGATACATGATCCGAATCGACTAGGCCGTGTCCGATCATCACGTGAGACGGACTAGTCATCATCGGTGAACATCTCCATGTTGATCGTATCTACTATACGACTCATGTTCGACCTTTCGGTCTCTTGTGTTCCGAGGCCATGTCTGTACATGCTAGGCTCGTCAAGTCAACCTAAGTGTTTTGCTTGTGTTCCGAGGCCATGTCTGTACATGCTAGGCTCGTCAACACCCGTTGTATGAGAACGTTAGAATCTATCACACCCGATCATCACGTGGTGCTTCAAAACAACGAACCTTTGCAACGGTGCACAGTTAGGGGGACCACATCTCTTGAAATTTTAGTGAGGGATCATCTTATTTATGCTACCGTCGTTCTAAGCAAATAAGATGTAAACATGAGAAACATCACATGCAAATCATAAAGTAACATGATATGGCCAATATCATCTTGCGCCTTTGATCTCCATCTTCGAGGCGCGGCATAATCACCTTCGTCACCGGCATGACACCATGATCTCCATCATCATGATCTCCATCATCATGATCTCCATCATCGTGTCTTCATGAAGTTGTCTCGCCAACTATTACTTCTACTACTATGGCTAACGGTTAGCAATAAAGTAAAGTAATTACATGGCGTTTTCATTGACACGCAGGTCATACAATAAATTAAGACAACTCCTATGGCTCCTGCCGGTTGTCATACTCATCGACATGCAGGTCGTGATTCCTATTACAAGAACATGATCAATCTCATACATCACATATATAATTCATCACATCCTTTTGGCCATATCACATCACATAGCATACCCTGCAAAAACAAGTTAGACGTCCTCTAATTGTTGTTGCATGTTTTACGTGCCTACTATGGGTTTCTAGCAAGAACGTTTCTTACCTACGCAAAAGCCACAACGGTGATATGCCAATTGCTATTTACCCTTCATAAGGACCCTTTTCATCGAATCTAATCCAACTAAAGTGGGAGAGACAGACACCCGCTAGCCACCTTATGCATCAAGTGCATGTCAGTCGGTGGAACCTGTCTCACGTAAGAGTACGTGTAAGGTCGGTCCGGGCCACTTCATCCCACAACGCCGCCGAATCAAGATAAGACTAGTAACGGCAAGCAAATTGAACAAATCATCGCCCACAACTACTTTGTGTTCAACTCGTGCATAGAATCTACGCATAGACCTGGCTCACGATGCCACTGTTGGGGAACGTAGCAGAAATTTCAAATTTTCTACGTATCACCAAGATCAATCTATGGAGTCATCTAGCAACGAGAGAGAGGGGAGTGCATCTACATACCCTTGTAGATCGCGCGCGGAAGCGTTCAAGAGAACGGGGTTGATGGAGTCGTACTCGTCGTGATCCAAATCACCGATGATCCTAGCGCCGAACGGACGGCACCTCCGCGTTCAACACACGTACGGAGCGGGAACATCTCCTCCTTCTTGATCCAGCAAGGGGGGAAGAGAAGTCGATGGAGATCCAGCAGCACGATGGCGTGGTGGTGGAAGTAGCGGGATCCCGGCAGGGCTTCGCCAAGCGCAAGCGGGGAGGAAGAGGTGTCACGGGAGGGAGGGAGGCGCCAGGGCTTGGGGTGCTGCTCCCATGCGCCTCCCCACTATATATAGGGGTGGAGGGGGCTGGTTTCTTGCCCTCCAAGTCCATTGGGGCGTTGGCAAAGGTGGGGAAACGAAATCCCATCATTTCCCTTCCCCACCGATTGTTATCCCCCTTTTTTAGGGATCTTGATCTTATCCCTTCGGGATATGATCTTATTCCTTCTAAGGTGGGATCTTGGTGCGCCTTGACCAGGGGTGTGAGGCCTTGCCCCCACTACCCACGTTCATGTGGGTCCCCCCATGCAGGTGGGCCCCACTTCGGAACCTTCTAAAACCTTCCCGGTACAATACTGAAAAATCCCGAACATTTTGCGGTGGCCAAAATAGGACTTCCCATATATAAATCTTTACCTCCGGACCATTCCGGAACTCCTCGTGACGTCTGGGATCTCATCCGGGACTCTGAACGACTTTCGGATTTCCGCATACTAATATCTCTACAACCCTAGCGTCACCGAACCTTAAATGTGTAGACCCTACGGGTTCGGGAGACATGCAGACATGACCGAGACGACTCTCCGGTCAATAACCAACAACGGGATCTGGATGTTCCACGATGATCTCATCGGATGAACCACGATGTCGAGGATTCAATCAATCCCGTATACAATTCCCTTTGTCAATCGGTACGTTACTTGCCCGAGTTTCGATCGTCGGTATCGTAATACCTTGTTCAATCTCGTTACCGGCAAGTCACTTTACTCGTACCATAATGCATGATCCCCTGACCAAACACTTGGTCACATTGAGCTCATTATGATGATGCATTACCGAGTGGGCCCAGAGATACCTCTCCGTCATACGGAGTGACAAATCCCAGTCTCGATTCGTGCCAACCCAACAGACACTTTCGGAGATACCTGTAGTGCACCTTTATAGCCACCCAGTTACGTTGTGACGTTTGGTACACCCAAAGCATTCCTACGGTATCCGGGAGTTACACAATCTCATGGTCTAAGGAAATGATACTTGACATTAGAAAAGCTCTAGCAAACGAACTACACGATCTTGTGCTATGCTTAGGATTGGGTCTTGTCCATCACATCATTCTCCTAATGATGTGATCCCGTTATCAATGACATCCAATGTCCATGATCAGGAAACCATAACCATCTATTGATCAACGAGCTAGTCAACTAGAGGCTTACTAGGGACATGTTGTGGTCTATGTATTCACAAATGTATTACGGTTTCCAGTTAATACAATTATAGCATGAACAACAGACAAATATCATGAACAAGGAAATACAATAATAACCATTTTATTATTGCCTCTAGGGCATATTTCCGACACAACAACGATGAGTTGTGGCCGGCAGGACCCGTCGGTCGTCGCTCCACCAGGCCACCGCATGCCAGCGGAGACCGAGTTGGAGGCGAAGCAGCCACGGTGCACTCCCCTCCTCCGTCCCGGCCACCCCGGGAGTCGGTCCGTCGCAACAACGCTCGAGACGACATCTCCATTGCGTCATCCGACCCGCGAACCAACCGCGATCAGCGCGAAGTCCTTCGGGAGCGGGCTCATGAGAACGCTCGAACTACGATTGATTGCCTACGTGACGCGCGCCACCAGTCGAACAGGCGGGCAGGGCCCGCTACGGACCACCCAGCGCCGGGAGGCTACGGTGGCCTACCTTACGAGGTGGGTTGTCCGGCTTTTACCCGTGAGCTGCGGCAGTTCCAGTGGCCCTCCCACCGCATGTTCAAACCCGACATTGGCGAGAAGTACAATGGCAAGACTCATGCGTCGGAGTTCCTCAGCATCTACAACATCGGGATGCAAGCTGCTGGGGCCCGTGACGATAAGGTGCTTGCCAACTACTTCCCGTTGGCACTCAAGCCTAATGTTATGTCATGGTTAATGCACTTATCGGTGGATTCCATCTCTTCTTGGGCGGATCTGTGCCATGAGTTTGTTGGCGCCTTTACCGGAGGTCACCAAGCTCATGGCCAGGCGAGTGATTTACACATCATCCCCCAGAAGGAAGGAGAAAATCTGCGCAAGTACATCCAGAGGTTCAGCCGAGTGCAGTACAACATCCCCGACGTTCATCCTGCCACCGTGATCAGTGCGTTCCATCAGAACATGCGCAATCGCAAGATGCGAGAAGAGCTGGCGATGAACAAGGTTAAGGATGTGGCCGAGCTCTATGTTCTGGCCGATCGATGCGCTCGTGCTGAGAAGGGAAGGAAGTACCCCGACGAAGATGCCGGCGCGGAAACCGACTCCACAGATGACACCGCCACCCTTGCAAAGAAGGGCCGGCGCCGTAACAGGAAGCGCAGGAGCAAGGCCGTGCTTGCCGTCGAGGGATCCAACGATACCGGTGCCACCAAGAAACCCAAGGCAAGTGACCCCGGCAAGGAGGTTGCCGGGTGTGCCGCTTGCCGGGCCTTGGCGGCTGCCGATAAGCTAGGAGGCTCGGACAAGCAGTATTGCAAGATCCACCGCACCAAGGGCCATGATCTCCAAAACTGCCGGCAGGTAGAGCTGCTTGTCGAGAAGCAGAAAGCCAAGTATGAGCGGCGGGACAAGGAGAAAGGCCCAGATGGTGCCGAGGGATCCGGCAAGAAATGTGGCGGTCAAGGGCGCCGCCATGGCAAGGATAATCAGCAAGAGAGGCCCGCCCGGGGACGCGACAAGAAGCAGGAAGACGATGATCATGACGAGGACGACGAGTCCGGCGATCATGGGTTTCAGAAAGCCACCGAGGCCATGTGCGTCGATGGTGGCGCCTCGCTGCATACATCCCACCGCCAACTCAAGCAGTGGGCGCGTGAGATTACAGCGGTGGAGCCATCGTTTGACGCACGGAAGTCGCTGAAATGGTCCAGCACGCCCATCGTCTTCGACACCGAGGACCACCCTGACCGCACCACTGCTGTCGGGTGCCTGCCGTTGTTGGTTTCACCAACAATCCGCAACCTCAAGCTGACGAAGATGTTAGTTGACGGCGGGACCGGCCTGAACTTGATCTCCCCAGTTGTGGTCGGAAGGCTGCAGATCCCTGATGGAGACCTCGAGGAGACGGGTACGTTCCAAGGGGTTAACCCGGGGAGGAGCCAGCCAAAGGGAAAAGTAACGCTGCCCGTGACATTCGGAGGCGAGCTGAACCACAGGATGGAGACGATCATTTTCGATGTAGCCGAGATCCCCTTGCCTTACAACGGGATCCTCGGCCGCCCGACGCTAGCCAAGTTCATGGCGGCTTCACACTACGCCTACAACATGCTGAAGATGCCCGGGCCGATGAACATCATCACCATCCCCTCCGACAAGAAAGATGCGCTAATCTGCGCCGACCAACTCTACCGGGAAGCAGTCGCAGCAGCTGCCGCTAAGGCACCTGCTCCTGCCGACAAAGTCCCGGGGGAGAAGAAGACCGGCGAGACCCCTCGCACCCACTCCGGCAAGCGCACCTCTTCGGGGTGTTGTACTTCCGTCGAGGACGTGCCAGAGAGCTCCGCCGGCAAGAGCAAGAGGTCCAGAGCTACGCCACCAGAGACCAAGAAGGTGCCCGTCAAGGAGGAAGGCACGGGGGGAGCATTTACCATAAGCTCCACCCTTGACGGCAAATAGGAAAGCGAGCTCGTCACCTTCCTGCGGGCAAATGTCGATGTGTTTGCATGGCAAGCTTCCGACATCCCCGGCGTTCCCAGGGAGGTGATTGAGCACCACCTTGCTGTCTGTCCTCATGCACGGCCCGTCAAGCAGAAGGGCAGGAAGCAAGCTCTGGAGAGGCAGGAGTTCATCACGGAGGAAATCAGAAAGCTAGAGGCGGCAGGCTTGGTGAGAGGAGTACTTCATCCAACGTGGTTGGCCAATCCAGTAGTGGTGCGCAAGGCAAATGGGAAATGGAGGCTGTGTATTGACTACACAGACATCAATAAAGCCTGTCCAAAGGATCCCTTCCCGTTACCGCGCATCGACCAGATTGTTGACTCCATGGCTGGATGTGACCTGTTGTCGTTCCTTGATGCCTACTCGGGATACCACCAGATCTTCATGACGAAAGAAGACGAGGAAAACACAGCATTCATCACCCCATGTGGTACGTACTGCTTTTTTACGGATGCCTTTCGGGTTGGAGAGTGCTGGCTCGACCTTTGCAAGAGCAGTCCAAATTGGTTTTGAACCCCAGCTGCATAGAAATATGGAAGCTTATATGGACGACATAGTGGTCAAAACCAAGGACAAAGCCACACTCGTGCAAGATCTGGAGGAAACATTTGGGAATCTGCGCAAGATCAACCTCAAATTGATCCCTGAGAAGTGTGTCTTCGGTGTCCCGTCCGGCAAGCTTCTCGGGTTCTTTGTGTCCCAGCGCAGAATTGAAGCAAACCCAGATAAGATCGAGGCCATCGAGCAGATTGGGGCACCCAAACGAATCAAGGACGTGTGTCGGCTCACTGGTTGCGTTGCCGCTACGAGCCGGTTCATCTCCAAGTCCGCGGAGCGTGCCCTTCCCTTTTTCAAGGTCTTGAAGAAGGCTAGGCCAGGGGAGTGGACCCCAGAGGCCGAGGCAGCACTTCAGGATTTCAAGAGATACCTCTCCTCTACCCCAGTGTTGGTCGCGCCCAAACCACAAGAGCCGTTGCTGCTTTATTTAGCAGCGACAAATCAAGTGGTTAGCGCCGCACTAGTGGCGCAGAGAGAGGTCGACGAGAAGGCAGCGGCAGCGGCAGGGCCAACAGATGGCAAGCCAAAACCCCCTCCAGCAGGGCTCGATCCCGGCAAGATTGGGTCCCCGGCAGGGGTTGACGCCAGCACGATAGGACCCACGCGACCGGGTGAAGAGGCACAGAAGTAGAAGATGGTGTAGCAGCCAGTATACTTTGTCAGCTCCCTCCTGCAGGGGGCCAGGTCGAGGTACTCAGGTGTGCAAAAGCTGCTCTTCAGCCTCCTTATGGCTTCGAGGAAGCTACGCCATTACTTCCAAGCGCACGAGATCACGGTGGTCACCCGCCTCCCATTGCAACGGATACTGCATAACCCAGATGCAACGGGGAGGATCGTGGAATGGGCCCTGGAGCTGTCGAGTTTCGGTTTGAAGTTTGAAAGTACCTCGACGATTCAGAGCAGAGTCTTGGCGGAATTTGTTCCGGAATGGACCTCGACGCTTGACGAAGAGGTACAGGAGACCACTCTCCCCGGCAAAGAAACGAGCCGCAACTGGATCATTTACTTTGATGGTGCCTTCTCGCTGCAAGGCGCCAGTGCTGCTGTGCTGCTTGTCACACCCACCAGAGAGCACCTCAAATATGTTATCCAAATGCACTTTCCCCGGGAGATGTCAACCAACAACACCGCCGACTACGAGGGTTTGCTTGCCGGTCTCAGGATCGCGGCAGACCTCGGAGTTAAGAAGTTGATCGTCAGGGGCGACTCACAGCCCGTCGTCAGGCAGATCAACAAAGATTATCAAAGCCCTTTGATGGAAGCTTACGTAGATGAGGTGAGGAAACTGGAGGAGCGCTTTGACGGTATACAAGCAAAGCATGTCCCTCGGGCGGAGAACGACATCGCCGACTACCTGTTAAAGCGCGCTGCCCTCAAGCTACCTGTGGAACCAGGTACCTTTGTGCTTCAGTTAACCCAACCATCCGTTGAGCCGTCAACCGGCCAGAGCAAGTGGAGGAAGCTAGGACCCGGCAAGTACTTCCCCACCGAGCTCCCCGGAGCCGCCGGCGAAGATGTTGCCGTGGATGCCGATCCTGCCGCGGGGAAACCAACTCCGGCAGGACCTTAGGTCATGGCCGTGGAGACGGCCGCTCCCACGGCAGAAGAGATGCCTTTGGTCCTTGCCGTCGAGCCACAGGCTCCGGCATGGCCACAGCACACCGTCCGATTCCTTCAAAAAGGAGAGCTTCCTGAGGAGCAGGAAGAGGCAGAAAGAGTAGCCCGCCGGTCTGCTCTGTACCAATTCGTTGACAACGTATTGTACAGAAGAAGACCGAATGGGGTGAAATTGATGTGCATCTCCCGGGAGGAAGGACTAAAGCTGTTAGCAGAGATACATGGAGGCATATGTGGCTCCCACATAGGGTCAAGGGCCCTTGCCGGCAAGGCTTTCCGGCAAGGTTTCTTCTGGCCCACCGCCTCCAGGATGCGACGGCACTAGTAACCAAGTGTGAAGCGTGCCAGTTCCATTCGAAGAAGCTTCATCAACCAGCCCAAGCCCTTCAAACCATTCCTCTCTCCTGGCCCTTCTCGGTCTGGGGGCTCGACATATTGGGCCCTTTCCCCCGCGCTGTCGGGGGCTTTGAGTACTTGTACATCGCAATCGACAAGTTCACAAAGTGGCCAGAAGTGGAAGCAGTGAGGAAGGTGACAGCGCAGTCAGCCATCAAGTTTTTCAAGGGACTAGTGTGCTGTTTTGGGGTGCCCAACAGGATCATCACCGACAACAGCACACAGTTCACGAGCCACGCCTTCATGCAATACATTGAGGATCTCGGCAGCAGGGTCTGTTTTGCTTCCGTGGCACATCCACGGAGCAACGGCCAAGCGGAGAGAGCAAATGCTGAAGTCCTGCGAGGCTTAAGGACGAAGACTTTTGACAAGCTGCACAAAAGCGGGAGGCGCTGGATTGATGAGTTGCCGGCGGTTCTTTGGTTGATCAGAACGATGCCAAATCGAGCCACCGGCCAGACACCCTTTGCCCTGATTTATGGGGCAGAGGCAGTTCTCCCCATGGAACTCATATACGGGTCACCTCGAGTGATCGCTTATGATGAGCTTGACCAAGAGCAGTTGCGCCAAGATGACGCGACGCTCCTTGAGGAAGATCGTCTCCGAGCGGCTGTGAGAGCAGCAAGCTACCAGCAAGCTTTGCGCCGCTACCATAGCCGCCAGGTTCATGCCCGGAGCCTTGAGGAAGGCGACCTTGTTGACGCCAAAGTGGGAAGGCCCTTATCGGGTAACATGAGTCACCAGGCCCGGCGCAGTCCGGCTGGAGACCGAAGATGCCATTCCAGTGAGCAACTCCTGGAACATCGAGCATCTTCACAAGTTTTACCCATAAGGCGCGGCTGCCGGGCTCCCGGCAAGCCACCCTTTTGTACAAGCCTTGCCGGCAAGGCATGTAACCCTTTGTACAAAGCCAGGCGCAGACCCTCAGCATAAATAAACGAAGCGCTGGCGCCCTCAGTTATAGCATGCATGCTAGGTTGAGTCTCTTCCTCGGTTAGGGTTGATAGTGCTTAGTGGCGGCTAACCCCTAGGTTAGATGTCGAGTGCGCGTCTCTCTGTTCTTCTCTGTCTTCTTTGGTTCGCAGGGCACATAAGTATTCTTGCCGAGCTATTTTGGAAGAAAGGAACGGACCGGCGTCCGGGCCCCGGCAATCCTGAGTTGCCGGGGGCTCCAAGAACAAGGATCCCTCCGGGGCAAGCCAAGGTCGCCGGGGGCTGCAAATCCAGATAAGTCCTTTATCCTCTATCATGCATTTCGCTATGGACTGGGACACGTGAAACCCCGTTCTATCTCTAAGCTGTCGTGCCCCCCTTTTTCCGGCACCCAAGGACTATCCCCTGGGTCCGAATTTGGTCGTGGCTGGGGCAGCAGAGAAGGGGAACGAGGAGCCTAAGACCACCTCATCCCTCCCTCCGTCAAGAACGTGAGAAAGGTCGAGCAAGGTGGGGGGACGGCAAGGCCTGTTGCCGGGCGAAAAAGCGTTTGTCTTAAGGATAACAAGGACTCACCCCTGGTCGTGGGTTCCTCCCGTGAACGAAAATCCCGGCAAACATCCCTTTTTCATTAAAAAACATCCCGTACAGGTACAGTTCGTACGAAATGAAAAACATGAACGAGGGGATTACAAGTTCTAAACCTAACAAAGGCCCGAAGGCTTACAAGACCAAAAAGATATAAGGTGCCCGTAATCCCTTTCTTGTCCCTCTCCTCAGGAAATGGAACAAGAAAGCAGAAGGGCAAAAGGGGCGCCTAGGCGAGCTACGAGTGGCAGAAGACACCAAGAGAACATCTCGGTGGCCGTCCAAGGGCTCGATGGTGATGGCGGCGCCGGAGGCAGAGCTTGAAGACGAGGCGGCAGGACATCAACACACGAAGAAGGCGTCGGTGCCCGCGTACTCTGACTTGACGGCCTTGCCGCCCGCCCTCTTCCTCTTCCGCAGCCTCCCTATGCCAGCCGCCCAAGGAGACGACCCCGAGAAGTTCAAGGAGCCGGCGACACAGATGATGGGGTCGCCGGTGCCGCCCGGAGCGGCGCCCGACACCTAGTCGGACCGGTCATCTGGCCGCCCGCTGCCCTCATCGTCGCTGCCGCTAGCCTCCTCGCCACTCCCGCTGGAGGAGAAATCATCATCATCGGAGGAGCTCTCCACGCAGCACCTCACGCGGGTCCCGAAGTGCCCGAAGATCTTGACGGAGAGGAGGCCGCCCTCCATTAATTTGAAATGGAGAGCAAGCCCATCCGTCAAGCTATGGAGGCGAGCGAAGATCTTCCACCCTCGATGAAGATACATGACGTGAGGGGCGGGGAACTCGACGTCGACCCATGTGTACTGTTCCCACAACCCCTCATGTGCAGCCGCAGTGCTTGCGGCGGATCCAGCTCCATCTTCCACGCAAATGGGGTCGGAAGGCGAAGGCGACGACGTGGCGGATGGCGCAGCCTGACGAAGAATTCGCAGGGGTTGTTCCCGGCGTGGCCCTCCATCTGAGGAGGGGCTGCTGGAGGGGGCGAGGCGGATCTGCCGCCCCGTCCTCCTCTCCCTCGGGCACCACGACGGCCCCGACCTCGCCCCCTCCCCCTTCCTCTAGCGGCCGGCTCCGCCGCTACAAGCTCTTGGGGAGGAGCGATGCGCTGTCTAGCCGAGACCCTCGCCGCCACCGATGACGCGTCGCCACGCCCCCTCGCCATGGCAGAAGAAGAAGGGAAGCAAGAATGGGGAGAGGCAGATGGCGAAGAGTTGAGAGGCACCGTTCCTCCCGCTCCCCTCTTTATAAAGGGGCGGGGGCGAGGTTCGGCCGCCCCCTCTCGGCCAATCCGGCTTCTTGAAGTGACAGCAAGCGGGGCCATCGACCGCCCTCCCCGCTCCATTGAAGGCGCGTGGGAACCGACGCGCACGCGCGCAACTACCCACGTCCCGTGCGCCTGTCATTCGCTCTGCATTATGCATGCATCGAACGTGGCGCAAGGGGCGGGCGCAGTGTGACGCGTGGAACGACGGTTCCCGAGCGAGGGCAGTAAATGAGAGGCGGCCCTGCAGTCTCAAAGAGACACGCAAGCCGCCTCTTTACTGTCCACCACAAGGTGACATCAGCATGCTTCCGTCATGCGCGCGCACGACCCCCACGTCGCACGCTCAACGTGGGTTGTGGGGAAGCGCAGCGGATGGAACAGTGGCCGCGGTAAAAATCCGCCCCAACTGCCCGCGCACCGTTCTGGGCCTGGCCCAACAACATGCTATGCTTATGTATGGCCCAGGCTCGCGGGCTCCTGTCGGTGTACAAAAGTAGGGGGTCTGCTTTTGACCCCTTTACTGGTGCACGGGTAGTCAGAGCCTCCCGCCACGGCCATGCATAACAGGACAGGAAAGGGAAGCCGGAGAGAAGCCGAGACCACAAGGCAAGCAGAGCAACGACAAGGACCAAGGCCACAAAGATCAAATAGGCGTAGCAGGTTTCCCTTGCAAGGACCCTTGCCAGGGCAGCCTCAGCAGCCCCGGCAAGACCCTAGCCTGGGCAGCTCGCCCATGCCAGCCGAAGTGAGCCACCCTTGAGCCCACCAACGCTAGACGAATGCGTTGGACAGGGCTCGGGAGCCACCTCCGTGGTGGTATGCAGATCTTTGTGAAGACATAAAATGCTCAAGATCAAATGAGGATAGCAACTATGCACACCAAAGAAACCCACGAGGCCCCCGACAAGATCCTTGCCGGGGAAATTGGCGCGCCACGGCAAGGCCCTTGCCGGGCCACCCGGCAAGACCCTCGCTAAGCGCACCGGCAGGGCCACTGCCAGGCTCGCGCCAGCCAAGTCTTCACCGCCGTTCGCATACAGCTGCCGACCCAAGCAGCTGGCAAGCACCTGCGTGGCTGCATGCAATCCTTCGTGGAGGCTCCACCACCGCGCCACCTCAGCTGCCTGCCTGCCTACATGGCACCGCATGCATCGCTGGCCAGGGTGCGTGTCGAAGCAAGGAGAAGCGGCGACGGACGGGACGGGCCTCGCCCCCATCCCCAATAAAGCGAAGGGACACCTAAGCCTCGCATTAAATGTGTCTTGTCCTGTAATACCAGCGATAAGCTCGCAACACTGTAGCACTTTCCACCTCCTGTGTGCCACTGTGGCAGCCCCTTTCGTCTATAAAAGGAGGCCCATGGCACACTGAGAAAGGATTCGGCTCTTTGGAACCAGACAGCGCCCAGAGCTAGTTCAAGAGCTCAAGAACACTAATACATCCACCAAAGCAGGATCGTAGGGTTTTACGCATCTTTGCGGCCCGAACCTGGGTAAATCCCCTCTGTGTCGTCTGCTAGTCCTGCTCTTCTCGCGATCCCCGCGCCCCGCAACCGTAGAAGGGATTCCAGTGATCCCATAGGTGTCGTTTCCACCGACAATGTACAACGAGCCAATTGATGCGTGTCCCACATAGGATGGTAATTTCGCATCTCCCATTATTTGCTCGGGCGAATTCCACCGAGCAGAGGATGTTTAACGGTTCGTTCAAATATTGCGAGAACGAGCATCCACGTCTACCTTATCAAGTCGATTCGAATCAAGTTTTGAAATATTAGCGTGCCACTTCTTTTTTAGATGGAGAGATGATGCTCGGGAGTAATGTGTTTTTACATGCTCGTTGCTAGTGATTTACTATATGACAAATTCTTGACCCACTCAAAAACAGGAATCAAACCCAAAATGAAATATCTTGATTCAATGAAATAGCTCGTTCACTAGGTCAAAATAGTGAACTAAATCCAAAATTGAACACCTCAATCGAGTAGCATGTTGTACAGTATTATAGTACTCCATGAACATGTTGAAAGTCAAATTAATGAACATGTTTGATATACGCACATATCCGTTCATGTGTGGATTGCAGACAACATGTTCTCCAATTTAAATATTTGAATGCAAGTTTATATCAAAACATGGTTTATATCAATCTTGAATGCATAAAACGCGACCTCCCCCTCTCCCGGACTCCTGCTCTCTCTCTCTCACTCTCTCTCTCTCTCTCTCTCTCTCTATCTCTCTCTCTCTCTCTCGCCGACAATCTTCAATTCTATCGCATCTCCCTTTC